>NW_026616541.1:0-23956 GCF_000801105.2 Raphanus sativus | reverse complement strand
CCAACCCTGATATAAAAAGATAAAAAGTATAGAAACAAAAGTTAATTGTAATAAAAAGAAAGATTTGTAATTACTCTCTTCTTTTTCATTTAAGCACAGTGGAGTTTAGTTATTTAATCAACATAGTTTTGGATTCAAAACTTCAAGCCTCATTATTAAAACCTTTAAGGGTGCTGACAAAGAAGTATTCTAACAAAAGCACACTAGTATTTGTACAAATAGAAAGAAGAAAAACTGAGAGAACTCCTCAATGGCTGCTACCGATATAAAGCCAGCAAAGAGAAGAGCCAAGAATGATTTGCCTGCGAGAGAGAGATCACTTGATGGCTAAACGAGCTTGAGAAGGATGGTTTGAGGAATGTTGTTCCATTGCTGCCCTAAACAGTCTGCTTCTTCCCTTCTCTTATAACCTGAGCTCTGCATCTCTTCAGACTGATGTGTTCTATACTCATCACTCCAAGCTTCAGGTTGATCAGAGTTAGATGATGTTGGGGACTGAGTAGGACAAGCACTGTTCTTTTCTCCAGCTTTTTTCCGTGAATCATCGGTGTTTGATTTCTTAGCAAACCGTCCTCCAGTACCCCTAGGCCTCCTCATAGCATGCTGATGCCGAGATTCATGGAGGTAAGGCTGTGAAAACACACACAGAAAAAATGATGCGTTTGAGCAAGTGGTGATGTGTTCACCAATTAGATCAAGCGCTCTCAAGAAACTAATAAATATTCATGATGATAACACACCTTTCTGGATTTGATAAGCTTCTTTTCTAGCTCTGCCTTGGCTCGTGCCTGCCTTCGCCTCATAATTGCCTCGTACTGTTTAGCATTCACGTAAACAGGTTCTTGTGCCATCTCAGGAGGCAGTTGCATTCTTGAATGGGGCATCCCGCCATATGGAACATAAGCCTGACAGGAAAATTGATAGCTTATCACATCGCATGTAAAGAATTAATCAAAAATATTTGCACATTCCCTACACCATGAACTCTGTTAAGGCAACCTTAAACATGCTACGACTAATTAGAATATTAAAACCTGCAATCTCATGTCTCAAAAACCCAATAGCAGGAGTAATGAATCATGGCAAACATACCATCAAATCAAATAAACTTAAACATAGAAAAAAATTAGTTGGGGGACTAAGAAAAGCATCAATAAACACATTGGAAATTAAGTCATATACCAAGGGATAGGCTCCCATCATTCCAGCATAATATGGATCCTGGTAAAGATTCGAGGATGTCCATCCCTGCATGATTCAAAAACCAACGAAAAAAATGGTAAGAAGCATATTGAAATAAAACTTATCAGCTAGATCATAGATACATATTGGTAAAATTACAACTGCATGGCTAACAAGTTGAGGATGAGGAGGAGGTGGTGTAGTGCCAGGATGCACAGGTTCTTGACTTTTTTCACTGTTATCTCTCCACCTGCATATCAAAACACAGTAACAAATCTAGCTAAAAAGAAAAGAAAAAACTTTTGTAATAAGCACCGAGGGAAGACAAGTCAAATGCACCTGATTGTTGGGGAGACGTTGTGACTAGTGACTCCTCCTTGTTACCACTTTCATCTCTGTTAGATGGTGACTTGGACCCGTTTGATGATGTATGGTGATGATGAACCTCAGAAACGTCAGATTTGGAATGCATGTCTTCAGCTTCCTATTCAAAATCTGATTGTTAGTGATGAAGACTACAGTAAGCAGTAAACAAAGCAAAACCCAGTGATTGAATTCACCAAATCAGATAGAAATTTGAAAACTTTGAAACAAAACTGAGAGGAAACAGAACAAAACCCTTAGAACAGAACTCATGCAATCAACCACGAAGTGATGATTACTCGGTAAGTTTTAACCATTACCATTCAGGGGAAAGAACGAGTGGACCGTCACGAAGGCTTCTTACGAGTGATTGAAGGAGACGCTTCCGCTTGGAAGATGAACCGATCTGAGCAAGTTTTCAGTCAGAGGAAACCATTTTTTGTGGACTTGAATTGAATTAATTTTTTTTTGTTCTTTTTATAATTTGATCGTCGCAGGAGGAAGACGTATAAATAAGTTTTTGTTCCGTTTTGGATATTGGCTGCCACGTGGTCGCCACGTGAACGGCGGCAACATTAATACTTTTGACTTTTCAATTTTGTGGAGAGAGAGATATTAAATAATAGGATAATTCGATTGTGATAGTCGTTTTTGAGCCTATGACAGGCTTCAAAAGCCCTCTATTACAAGGCCTGTTTTCTTCTTTCGCGATCTCAAAATTTTGTTTACCAAAGAGTGAAAGAACATAAAAAAAAAACTTTTGTTAATCTTGAAAAAGGAACAACAACTATTTACATTGAACCTGATTATGGTATGCCCCATACATTTATCTAACTCAACTAGTTTTTATTTACATATCACATGCGTACATAAGATATTTCAAACTTGGCCAGTTCATTGTAATAAGTATATGAGCATAGGTTTAAGAAGAATCTTCCAATTGTTGAATGATGGGAACATGACAATCGCCTAAATAAAGTGTGTATATGGCATATGCTTCTTTTAATATGTGGGATTGGCTTATCGTGGTTACTTAGTTGTTGATCCGTTATGTTGTTGATCACTACCACAAGTTCAAGAGTGGTTAGCTACTACGTCATCAGAAAACGAAAACCTACAATCGAATTACTTAAACTTAATTTAGTCTAATTGGTCTGACCGCCAAAAGATCCAATACTATTTATAGTCTGGGATCATAAAACTCAAGTCTTAGTCAGTAAACTTTAGGATCATTACTACAACAAAAATCATAAACAATAGTATACGATAACATATACTACATAGGAAAAATATTTTCTTGGCAAAATCTTTATTTTATTTTACAACAATGATATACAAACTAAAAAGATGTTGTGAAACATGAAGACAAATAAGTAAAATAAGGGAAAAGGTAAATTATCTATAAAATTTGAACAGCGATTTTTAATCAGTAAGGTAGTCTATTAATCAAATATTGGTCATGATGATCGGTTCACTATTTAACATTAGTTGAAAGGTATTTTAAATTTGATTCGGCCAATGTAGTATATTTTTAAACTAGTTTGTACATTTTTTTCGGCCAACTACATTATTGCTGATAGTATTTATCCAAAAGAAAAGAGTCAAATATAAATCAGAAACATATTTAGTTATGTGACTGCACTTTTATAGAATTACAAAGTCGCTCTATTATTGTAACGGTTATCAATTAAAATCACAATCATCATGTCTTGTGTTATTTGTTCTTTCTGTCAAATCTTTATTCCTCTTTCTTGAATCAAGTTAATCAATTAGATTTTCCAGAAAAAAAAAGTTAATCAATTAGTCTTTTTCAAAATATTATCAGGGATTCTTGAGTTTTTTATTTTCTGCGTAACTCGATATACTTTTGTTTAAATTATTCTTTATGTTTTGTACATGTCTAAGACAATTCAAATTCTAGTTATAAGATCATTTTTGATTACTCTGACCCTAATATGGATATGTAACCCAATTAGTTAATAATGAATTATCATTTCTGCGGAAAAGGATGGTCTTTTATGTATTATTGATGATCAGATAAAGATGTTATTCTTACTTTTTGTAAGAAATTATGGAAGAAAAAGAAAGAGAAATTTGATCCCAAAAAAAAGAGAGAAAATGATGAGAAAGGCTGCACGAGTCACTTCATTGGATTCCCTTGGCAGATGTTATCCTCTGCCTCGACACTGCGGCCATCCCCACTAACTCTTCACATATTTCTCGTCCCTTTGCTTTTACTAAATTTTAAAACATATCTATATATTTCTAATTAGTGGAATATCACAAAATGCTACTAATGAAGTGTAACAAAGAAAATCTGAACTTAATTATGGAGAAAATTGGATTGAAAATTGTTCAAAACCTTAAAATATAACACATCGATCGGATTTTTATATACTTATATATAGATATTATTTTAAATATTTTTTGAAAATTAAGCTAACATATTTGGAACTAAACAGAAAAAAAAAATTGAGCTTATGAACCTGATAAAATTAACTAATGATACCTTCGCACATTATTCTGCATATCAATAATAGGGGAATATACTAGAAACTACTTTCTTATTTTTATTTATAATAATACGAAGTGTATTGTGTATGCATATGCATTTAAAAATTTTATGGCGGTGCTGAATTGGTGATTAATAGTTTGAGAATCACAATTTCAGCAGTGTAAAAATGTTACTAAAGAAATGATCGCTGTTGTCTTAATGTTGCAGGGACGTAAACTCATGTGTGATGTTCCACCTAGAAAGCGACGGTTCTGTCTATCAAACGAACGATGAAAGTGAACAAAACTCAAGCGAAGAACGATACGTACGTTAGGTGAACGGAACGGAACGGAGAAAAATCGACAAAGCTACTAGGCACAGAACCTAAAGTCATTAAGCAACCTAACACATAGCACTTACAAAAAAGGGAATCAAGAAAAGTATAATTTAATTATAGATTTAAATTCGTAGTAGATTTTAATAAAACCCTACCACAAAACTCAAATCGACTTCATTCAAATTAATCCAAAAAACAAGCGCCAAAGGAACAAAATGTTAAAACAAACCAAAAATAACAAGAAAAACAAAACATCACACAAAACATTGTAATACATAGGGCCTAGTAATACATCCTTCGTTATTCTATATTAACAAAGTCAAAGAGATGAACTTTTAATTATCTTCTCCTCATACTACTTTCTCTATCGAACGATTGATCCTATCAGCAATAACAAAAAAACACAAGACTACAAATATTAATTAAAGCTGTTCATCGATCGTGTGCTTTGACGAAGAAGAGCTCTATCTCCGGAGGAGCAAAGAAAACGAGCTGCCTTCGTCGTAACACGCAGTTATGTGAGACTCTTTGCTTCTTCGGCGCTGGTGGACACGTCAGCATCTCCGGTATCCGACACTTCTGAGCTTTCGGGGTACAACAACCGCCGCCACTTTCATCTGGTGACGCCAACACCGCCGGAGAAGAAGAGAGAGCAGAGTAGTTTGTCTCTTGAGGAGAGAACGACGTCGTTATGGAAGAACAAGAAGAGACGATAGTAGATGGGGAAGTATGATCGAGTGTTGTAGTTGTGACGGTGTTCTTGTGTTGTGGAAGTTGTTTCTTGAAATGGTTTCTTTTGAGTTTCTTCTCGGCTCTGTTTTGTTTTCTTGCCTTCTTTGACGCCATTTTGGACCTAATTGAAAGATGTCTTATTTTGCTTGCGAGGTTAGGTGAGAGAGGGAGAAGGAGGAAGAAGAGAGTCGTTGCTTATTTGCTTAGTTAGTAGCATATATAGTACGAGAAACGAGTCAACACGTTTTCTAGATTTTGACTACCTAAAGTTTTCACTGAGACGAACCAAAGAAATGAGTGAGTGACTATTGAACTTGCATTTAAAAAGGTAAAAAGATTTGTTTCTTTTATTATATTTTAAGGATCCATTGCATGTAGTTGCTGACCAACGAAATGGGTCGTATATTTTTATTTGCCGTTTTTAAAGACTAAAAGCCATAACCATTAATAAGGCATTGACTAGGTATAAGAAAGTAAGTTTTTTTTCTTCTTGAGAACTAATAAGAAAGTAAATTGAACTTCACTGCTGCCTACTTTCACAAAAGAAAAAAGAAAAGAAACATATAATCTGCTGAAAATTTTATTTACAAAACATATGAAGAACAACATATTCCTATAAACTTCATTTTCTTTAAAGAAAATATGAAATTTAAAAATCAAAGTCAACTTTTACTCTGATATTTTATTTTTTTGACCAGAGCTTAATAATCAAAGAACCCATATGAAATTTCAAAATAAGGATATGCAGCACGTATATTCATTGATGTGCGATATGTTCATTGATGTTATAGTTCAAAAAGTAGCAATGTAGCTGTTTTTAATGCAGAATTCTCTTGAGCCACTGCAAAAAAAAAAGCATAAAGGTAAAAACTAAAAACTAAAAACAAACATGATGTCAAAAATTCAGGTTACAGTGGTGCTGGTGCACAAACTTGACTCTTTGATAATTCACATGGCAACTGTAACTTTTGGAAGTAGTAAAATACATTTCTATTAAAGTTCATAAATGGTGTCTAACCCCAAAAAGGGGGAAAACGGCCATTTCATATCCAACATATCGGGATATGTTCAATTCATACCCGACTTATATGACCGTGCCAAAATATACATGAATTTATATGGTTGTGCCAAAACATACCCAACTTATGTTTTTCTCGCAAAATCATACACCAGTCGCCACATCAGCTGCCATGTCATCTATTTTTGCTCGCGTGGATGTAACGTCAGCTAATTTTGCTGACAAATATGCCATATATATAATTTTTTTAAAACTAAATAATTTTGTTATAAAAATAAATTTTTAGAAAATATAAAATTTTTATTTTATATTATTTAGTAAAATTAACAAAAAATAATTAATTAATTAAATTCAAATCTTATATAAGAGATTTCGATTATATCAAAAACCGTTCTTATAAGAGTTATATATGTATTTTAATGATTTAAATCCAATACAAGTGTTGAAGACGTGTTATTCTTGATTAATCATGGTTGTGTTAATCTAAATTTTTAAATGTAAATAATATATCCATGATTAATAAAGCGTAAAAATGAATCATGTTACGCTTTATTAATCATGGGTATGTTATTTACATTTAATCTAATTTTTTTAAATGTAAATAACATACCCATGATTAAAAAAGCGTAAAAATAAATTATGTTACGTTTTATTAATCAAGGGTAAAAATAAATCATATTACGCTTTATTAATTATGGGTATGTTATTTACATTATAAATTTTAGATTAACACAATCATAATTAATCAAGAGTAACACGTCTGCAAACTAGCATTGGATTTGAATCATTACAATACATATATAACTCTTATTAGGACGTTTTTTGATATGATCAAAATATTTACGAATATATCTCTTATATAAGATTTAAATTTAATTAATTAATTAATTTTTGTTAATTTTAATAAATAATAAAAAATATAAAATTTTATTTTTATAACAAAATTATTTAGTTTTTAATAATTTATATACATGGCACATTTGCCAGCAAAATTAGTTGACTTTGCATCCACACAAGCATAAATAGATGACAAGGCAGCTGATGTGGCGACTGCTGTATGATTTTACCAAAAAAATATAAGTTGGGTATGTTTTGGCACATCCATATATGTTTAGGTATATTTTGGCACGGTCATATAAGTCGGGTATGAATTGAACATATTGAGATATGTTGGGTATGAAATGGCCGTCCCCCCCCCCCCAAAAGGTTGTTTTTTAGATGTGGATGCTCATATGACCCGACAACGATAAACGAAAAAAAAAATTGACCTTTTTCAGTTTTAATTTACTTTTTTGTTTTCTTTTTCTTTTTGACTAAAATTGCCAATTAATAAATGATACTTTCCCAAAATGTAATTCTTTTTTTTTTTTTTTTTGTTTAACCTGGGGGTATCCCAGGCCCAGAAGGCCCAGACTAATCCCCAAGGGGAAGGAATGCCCACGGATAGACGCCCCTCCCAGTTTTTCAAATGGGCCGAAAGCATGGCCCATATCCGTGTGGGTGACAAGAGCGTTGCAAGGTAGTTCCCTCCGGCGTGGATCGAACCCCCTACCTGGGTGCAGGCGGGGACCCGTCCTAACCATTGGGCTACAACGTCTTGTCTGAAATGTAATTCTTTGTCACACACATAAAATCAGCTTGCCTTCGATTGCGTACGGTATATCGGAATCTTAAGAGATTTACTATTTTCTGTGGTAGTATTAATACCTTTTATTTTGTATAAATGGAAATATAGTTATTTTGAAAAGGATCGCAGGAAAAATAAAGAAATAATGAACAATATAAAGTTGACACAAACTGTGATAGAGCTAGGAAGGAAGGAAATCACGTGGACTGACATGCAAATTCAATGTTATATTACTATATTAGTATATCAACTGCTATAAGCCTATAACCATGGGTTTGTGCTCATCCCAACCAACTATTTCCAGATTTTGGTTGAGGTTGTATGGTTGCACCAGAATTAGTATTAGAATGCTAATTTAAAAGAAAAATAAAGTGAACAGACTTTTTAAAACACAAAAGTACATAAGTACGCGAGATTGGCTCTTGTCATGGATGATGGAATCCTATAACATAGGATTCACTATGTAAAGCGGCAATTTAGATTCTTATACGTCTTATGTGTTCACACATAAACAGGTGACCGATCAACAAGTTTGTATTTTTTTTTATTTGCAATTTGTGACATTCCAGTTTTGATATATGATACGTACGTCTAAAGATTCGACAAAGTTAATTTAACTATTTATATCACCAAAGTGAATGTCCTTTATTTTCTGTTGCATATCTAAAAAAATTCAAAATTAAGCATGTTTATATCGAAATAGTGGAAAATCTAATATTCTATCAAAAAGTGGCTTGTAATATCGTATGAGTAAAGATGAAATCACGAAAATATCATTGATCATTAAAAGTTAACTAAATATGTTCGGCAAAAAGAAACAGTTCACACTCCCGACGGCCAGACAAAAATGAAAGTGTGAACTTAGAGGGGAAGCGCTGTAGGCACGCAAAATATGGATCTCATTTGAATACTACCATATGTACAAACACAAGTTGATTTATCAGAGCAAAAAAATTATATCAATAAGTATGATATGATTATAAATCAACGGGGCTATCCGATTTCCACGATGTTAGTACTTACTAAACTCCCATAATCATCATCGCCCGATGGCTCTTTAACATAATGTGATATTGCAAATTAGCATCCGGCCGTTACCAGCTATGACTTTTCCATTAACAGTACAAATCACTATGGCCATCACCAGCCCTTAGTATAACCCACAGGAGCTGTTGTCTAGGGTCTCTTTCATACTGAATCCACGTCTGAAGCCATCACCGGCACCACGCATTCTCCACTTTTATCGCTCTGCTATAACAGATGTAAAAGCATATCAAATTCATCTCTGTATCTATTTCTAATAATAATGATTATAGGCAAATTTACTCCGATTCACTTCTATTTTTTCTTATTAAATAGTTTTTCTAATTAGTAAAAGATATATATTTTAATTCTTTTTTTTTTGAAACACATATATTTTAATTCTATATTTAGAAGAATTCTATTTTAAATAAAGTACACTGAAATAGATTTCATCTCTATCAAAGGCGACCATGTAAAAGAAGAATGTGACATTTGCAACACTTTTTTTAATTAGTACAAAATTTAGCTAAATACCTTTGTTTAAATAATTGTTACAACGTGTGTCCCATGTTAAATATTTATGTATTCTTACATTAAACTTTATTACATTGTGTGCTTCATGTTTAACAATCTGTTGATTGTCTCTGTTTTTTATTATAGAGGTGTTTTATTTTAGAGAAAAATAGCAAAATATATTATAAATGGTCTAAATGAACAATGAAATTAATTGGGTCTCAAGAGTTTAAACATTACTTTGGAGGCAAAACATAATATATATAGTTTCAGCCATCAAATCATGAGGTGCTTCTTAAACCGCCTTCGCCAATGTTATTAATGGTTCTGTGACTCTTATTCTAATCTGTTCTCCTTTGCTTAATGCTTTCTCTCAACCATTATGAAGAAGCAGATTCAACTATCAAAGATGTCCAAGTTACCGGCAAAGAAAAGCTCTTTGAGAAAAGACCATTCAACTACGATTTGATAGCATTGGCAGAGACGACTACCATGGACCATAATGTTAGAAAGGCTTGATGATCTTATTTAATCAATAGTTAATTTCTTCAAGCCAATCTAGTGTTATTGACAATAACTTTCTTTTTGTTATTGCAACTTCAGAGAATTCAATTTAAATAATTGTCAGACTTCCTTGAGATGTGTGGACAAGAAACCAGAATGACAAAAGACAAGACGTAGTTTTCAATTAGATAAGCCCAAAGATCCTGCTGCTTGCATACTAGTAACATTTCCAAAAATCGAACAGTAAAATGCTAACAATTATTAAGATTCAGCCGTACATTTTTGTTTTCGATATTTCTGCTATATGTTTCACAAATAACTGTACAAGTGACCTAACAACTATACTACTATTATACTCAGACATGTATGTCCAATGGTTTTGGCCCTACCAATATAATGTCTGAGATACTGTCATCATCAACTATACTACCATTATACTTATACACAGAGATGCTCGATACTGTTTATGTTTTTTTCCCACACCAAACTAAGAGTATCAACGTAGACTCTGTCTTTTTGCATTAAAACACTAGAAAGAATCCAAATGTTTCTATCGTTTTGACCACATGTACCACAGAAGAGATCATCATCAACCAAGGTTATTATTATTGCCACAACTTTCAGCAAAAGCCTAATGTTACAATCCAACAGGGTTCTTACGATACCCAATAGACGATTTTAGCACCCAACTCACTCTAATGATGCATATGCTCATTGCTCAGAGATCTCCATCAATACAACACAACATAACACCCTAAAGAATGGATAAAACTAGTAACCCTGACCAGATAGTGCATCAAGACCAGAACCACCACCAATGCGTCTAAACTGTGATCTTCTGACAAGCATTTTGAAAAAGGGTATGAAAGTACCATGAGTAATGGTGAATGGATCACCTTCCTCTTGACAGTGCCTCCTCTAACTCTTCAACTGATGAAGGAAACAGTTCTATGTAACGGCTCCCTAGCGTCTTCCTGTCCTTGACCATCGCAGCTCTTGATTCTTCTGCGCTCCTGAACTCTACAAACGCATCTCCAGTGGGTCGCCCTTCACCGTTGACAGTAACATGAACAGAGTCTTCAGACAGATCAAAATCTCTGAAGAAGTCTAGTATGTCTTCTTTCCCTGCTGAGAAAGGTAACCCTCTCAGTCTCAGTATACCCGTATGCTCAGCATTCTCTTTCCCATCATCACTCGGTCTAACCCTCTGCACCTGTCTACGTGGTGAACGTCCACCACTCACACCACCTCTTCCACCGCTCCCACCACCATCACCACCACCACCACCACCAGTAACTGTACCATGGACACGAGACTCCGCAACCTCACTAGCAATAGCCTTATAGTACTCTTGCTTCGTACTCCTAAAAACCTCAACATATCTCCTCCCCATGTTCTGCCTGTTCTTACCGAGCGCAAAATCAACCTGAAGGGGATAGCCAAGAACGCAAAAGGCTTCCCCAGTGACCTTATTGTTCTTGTGAACAAACAAGACGTCAACCACGTCTAAGCCATGGAAGAACTCCAAAACATCGCGGTCAGAGCAATCAAAGGGGAGACCGCGGAGTTTAACCACAGGGAAAACAGGAGGAGGAACGAAACCATAAGGGTTATACATAAAGGCAGAAGCAGGATGAGGTGCATAGAATGATCCTGGAGGAGCTTGTCCACTCATTCTTTGACGCTTAGGTCCCGTTTCACGCCCATCAGGACCATCTCCATATCTACACATTCACCAAAACAAAATTAACACACTCTCTCTTGATTACTTGTTTCCTAAACCATTGGGAGAGATTGAAGGTTGAAGATTTCCAACCAAACATAACAGTTGATTGGAATCGAGACAGATCAAATTTCACTAACTTAGGTATGAACCAATCCCAATTACAATAAAACCCTAATTAAACTATTGGGAGAGATTAAAAGGTCGAAACTTTCCGATCAAATTTTACAATTGAAGAAAAACCCAACAGATTAAACTTCAAAAGGAGATGAATTGAAGTGATTAAGATACGAAATCACGAGGAAGATAACGAAGAAGAAACCCTAATTGCGGAAGCTAATGAAATCAATTGAATGAGGAACAACAAATCGGGGATAATCTGGTGGGCGGCTTACCCTCTGTAGAACATTGTCGCCTGTGAGGATGACCAATTCGATTGGAACTTTCGAGGATGCTCGGTGAATTTTTGAACCTTCGAATTTGGAATCGTGCCTTAGGAATCGCAGGTCAAGGAAAGAAGTGTTTAAACTTGAAATTGATTTTGAGAGAAAGTGAAATGGGAAATAAAGCTAAACTGGGCTCTTGCGTTTGGGCCTTTTCTACATATTAAAATATTAAGCCACATATTCTATAAAAAGATTGATTTAAATTTTGCCTAAAAAAGTATTTATTATAATATACTACATAACTTTTTTGAATGTACTCTTAAAATTGTATTTTAACTCTTATTTCTATTTATTTAATTATTTACACAATATATGTTATATGTCTTGAAGAAACTTTTGATTATTACAATGACATCTAATTCATTATATATATATATGAAGAACAATAATAAAATTATTTTATGAATACATAGTATATTAAGAAAATAATAAATAAACAAAAGTACCTAAAGCTATAAAGAATATGATAAATAAGAAAAATAACTTATTATCAAATAATTAGATAGTAATAGTGTAGATAGATAGATTAATCTCTTTAGCTGAAAAGAAAAAGGAAATATAGAATAGAAACTATATATAAAAGAGGATTCTAAAATCCTAATATAAGTGAAACGAGAAGACAAGCCACAAAACTTTGTTTGTAAGTTGGAAGAATGGTCACGGCTATGTCTGAACTTCCAGGGGATTTGATAAAGGAGATATTATCTAGGGTTCCACTGTCATCTCTTAGGGCACTGCGATGCACTTGTAAAACGTGGAAAGCTTTATCAAAAAACCATATCGTTGGTAAAACAGACGCAGGGAGCACGTTTCTAGGGTTCACGGTGATGGATTATATGCTTTGTTCAATGAAACTTGATCTACAAGGAACCCGCGACGACAACGGCAACTTGGTTTATCTTCCCTCTGTTAACAGAGTATGGTTACTTGAACAAGCTGAGATATGTGAAGTCTTTCACTGGGACGGCTTGCTGTTATGCGTCATCAAAGATGAGAGGCGGCTTCTTGTGTGGAACCCGTATTTGAGACAACTCAAGTGGATCGAAACCAGGGACAAACTCCATTCATCATACATGTATGGTCTCGGATACGAAAACAACAACAACAACAACAATCGTAACCACAAGATTTTGAGGCTTTTCGATGTTAATAAGTCCCCAGAACTTGGTCCCCTTTTCGAAATCTACGATTTTAATTCAAATTCATGGAGAGTTCTTAATGTCGATCCCGGCAACTGCATTATAAAAAGTGGCGTGTCTCTCAAGGGAAACACTTATTTTTTGGCTATGGAAATTCGGTTAGAAGGGTCTGTTGTTGTTACCGGTCAATATTTCTTACTCTGTTTCGATTTTACAGCAGAGAGGTTTGGACAGCATCTTGTTCTGCCGTTTGGTGCTGGTGTTGGGTTTACAAAAACCGTGGTTCTTTCTAGTGTTAGAGATGAGCAGCTCGCCGTGTTACATCAACCCGAAGTCAGTAATGTAATGGAGTTTTGGATTACGAGCAAGATTGAGCCCAATGCTGCATCTTGGACCAGGTTCTTGAGAAAGGAGAAGATACCGCCTAGCTTTGTGGCTGAGAGTTTCTTCATTGATGAGGAGAAGAAACTGGCTCTTGTTTCCGGATTCCTTAACTTCTATGGAAAAATTTACAAAAGAGCTTATATCATTGAAGAACAAAGAGACATCGAATCTGTTGAGGAGATAAGAACAGCTAGGGAACCTGGAAACAAACTTGTATTCTCTTCTTATGCTCCAAGTTTGGTGCAAGTACAAATCAACGGACGGGGCAAAAGGAAAGAAAGAGATTACTAGATTTAAGTAGCAATGCTTGTTCCTTTAATTGTGTCATCTCCATCTAAAAAATAATACTGATACTCAACTATTAAACCTTTGTGTTTTACAATTGGTCTGTTGTGTTTGTCTCTCCTTTTTTTTGTAACTAAGTTTGTCTCTCCTTTTGCAGTCTTTACTTTCGTGTGCTGAGTTTGCCTGAGACAATGAGTTTCGAAGTGTAATTAAGTCATGTGTGGAATAACTGTCTCAAGTCTATGGAGTAGAATAATTAACTTGTACGTGGATCATATTCAGTCTCAATTTCTCTTGGCCATCTGTGCTCTTTGTTGACGTAAATCTTTTGGTCCCACTGTCACCGGGTAACTTAGAAATAGAAAGGACATAACCGGACAAGAAGTGTATGAAATGTTATCAATTCAATAGTGTCAAAATCAAAGCTATTTACATTCCAAACTTGGTTAGTCAGCAAATTCTCTCTTTAAGTATTCCCTATAAAAGCTACAGCTCTGTAAAGACAGTGAAATATGTAAACAAATGAATTTTTATTTTTAAATTTCAACTAGACCTTGACCCGCCCGACCGGGCGGGTATTTATTTTCTGTTTTTAGTTTTTTGTTTATATTAAATGATGAATTTTTAATATTTACACATAAATCCAGATTGAAAATTAACTTTTGCAGTTATAATAAAAATTAAAAAGTTAATAAAATATTATTATATAAAATATTAATTTTTTAATTAAAATAATATAGAGGTGAATCACATTTTTTCCAATTCTTAAATCTTAGCATCCCAAATAAAATAAATTTATAAATACATAAAATATATAAACATATTTGGAACTATAATTTTTATCAAATAAATCTGTTCAAGAAAAATATTTTAACGTTGTTGTTGTTTATTTCTAGAATTTGATCCGTGACCGTATAGATATTTGCTTTCATTTTAAATCTTTTATTTGTACTAATGGTATAATATACATATATATATATATATATATATATATATATATATATATGTGTGTGTAAATTAAAATGTATTACATAATTATCAATAGAACATTTTAAAACATAACAATTTTATTTATTACGTTGAACAATTGTATTTTGTGATTTTGATCGTCTATCATATCACACTGTATCATATAAACAAATCCAATATCTATAACTAATTAAACTTGAAACCACTATACAAATAATATATAGATTAATTATTTTATATTTTATTTATATGTTATATAAATTGATTATGGTGTGTGATTTTTATTTTATTATTTATACTAATAAATATTAAAAAAATATTTAATATGTTAAAACGAAGTATATTGGCAAAATCTATTATCGTAAAGATTTGATTAAGAAGATCTATTATTTAAATTTAAAAAATACATTAAATTCTTAAATCAATTATTTAAATAGAAAAAATACAAACATACTTAAATAGAGGTTCAATAAAGACAAGTATAATTAAGGAAAGTGTATTTATAAATCAGAAAAGACAACTATAATTAAGGAAAGTTAATTTATTACTTCAGTGGTATTCAAATGTAAATAACTTCAAAAACTTAGGGGCATTTTCAAAGTGTACTTCTATTTTAATAATATAGATATAATCTCTTTTTATTAGAAAGGATAGGTATGGAAAGTAAAAGGAGATATGTAGACTATAATATATCAAAGAGATTCTAAAACCCTAGCTTAATTGAAAAGAGAGGACAAGTAACAAAACGTTGTTTGTAAGTTTGAAGAATGGCGGCGACAAGAATGTCTGATCTTCCAGGGGATATGGTAACGGAAATATTATCTAGGGTTTCGTTGACATCTCTTAGGGCAGTGCGATGTACTTGTAAAACGTGGAACGCTTTATCAGAAAAACATATACTCCAAGGTAGATTCTAAGCTTTGTTCAATGAAACTTGATCTCCAAGGTAACAACGGCAACTTGGTTTATCGTCCGTCTATTAAGAGTGTAAGGATACTTAGACAAATTGAGATAGAGATATGTGAAGTCTTTCACTGGGACGGCTTGCTTTTATGCGTCATCAAAGGTGGGAGGTGGCTTCTTGTGTGGAACCCATATTTGAGACAAACCAGGTGGATCCGAACCGGGGAAACATTCCACAGATCATACACGTATGGTCTCGGATACGAAAACAACAACAAAAATCGTAACCACAAGATCTTGAGGCTTTTGGATGTTGCTAAGCCCTCAAAACTTGGTCCCGTTTTCGAAATCTACGACCTTAACTCAAATTCATGGAGGGTTCTTGATGTCAATCCCGGCAGCTGCGATATAGAAAGTGGCTTGTCTCTCAAGGGAAACACTTATTTTGTGGCTGCAGAAGAAACTTGGTTTGAAGGGAATGATTTGAAAGGTCAATGTTTCTTACTCTGTTTTGACTTCACAGCAGAGAGGTTTGGACAGCGTCTTGTTCTGCCGTTTGGCGCTTGTGTTAGTTCTATAAGAACCGTGGTTCTATCTAGTGTTAGAGATGAGCAGCTCGCTGTGTTACATCATCGCAAAGGCGATCAGGTAATGGAGATTTGGATAACGACCAAGATTGAGCCTGATGCGGCCTCGTGGAGCAGATTCTTGAGAGTGGAGCTGAGACCGCGTAGGTTTGTGACTCTTAGTTTCTTCATTGATGAGGAGAAGAAACTGGCTCTTGTTTCCGGAATCTGCTATGTTGGTACGACCATACACAAAAGAGCTTACATCATTAAAGAACATGGAAACATCGAAGAAATGAACATTGGAAAAGCTAGAGAGCCTGGGAACATACTTGTATTCTCTTCTTATGCTCCAAGTTTAGCGCAACTACAAATCAACGGACGGGGCAAAAGGAAAGAAAGAGATTACTAGATTATGATAAACCTCTGTTGCAGGTTATAATTGTTGATCAAAAAACACTTGCATAATAGAACTTAGAACACACTTAATTTTCAGGCTAATTTCTCTGCCTTTTTTTAGCTTTTTGATTTATAGAAAACAAATTGGAACTACACATTCTTACGAACTTGGAAGTAAATGCATAATGGAAAAGATAATGGGAAAGTGATTCATGTTACTTTGTTCCTATCAAATAGGAAGTGAAGTAGTGATCTAATTATTTGCATAAAACAATGGAGAACATGGATACATCATATCTGTGGAGATGGTAAAAGCTAGGGGACCTGAACATGGATACATTAATATCTCGTCTCTGACGGTTCTCCTGTCAACATAATTTTTTTTTAATTAAAATAATTAATTAATTTTCTAAGGACTTTACAAAGTCCTACCAATAATCAAATATTTTGAAAATGTCCTTAATTTTTGTCCCACACCAAAAATAACATTAAACTACTCTAAGGACAAATTATTAGTAGTACCGTTAATGTTGCTCTAAGTAGCTAGTTCCAGTTTGCAGTGTTTGTTCCCGTTTATTATATCATCTCGATTTGAACAAAAATATTGACAGTCCTATTAACCTGTGTTTTCTATCATCTAATAAACAAAGAAAACATGCAGAAACCAAATTAGTTAACTAGTTTGATTAAATGTTTATTAGTGTTTCTACACTAATGTCTATGGCTTGAGTTAGATTTATTATTAATTATGAAGATTAATTGACAATAAATTTTCAGTGTGATCCAAATAAAACCGTCAGATATCAATCTTTAGGTGATCCCAGTATGGTAGCAAGTAGAACGATCAGATGTGAATTTGTCATAAGATAGATATAATTGTCAGTTTTAGAGTATGAATTAATTCTCATAATTCGTACTTGATGCATCCTTAGTTCTCTCGTGCAGTAGTTTATGACTAGGGTTGGGTTCGTCTCTCTTTTTGAGTCTTTTCTTTTTGGAGCTGAGCCTACATGAGACAATGAGCTTTTCTAAATTTAATTCTGTCATCATGTGTGCAATAACTGCCTCCAGACTCTGGAGTAGTCTCTGTATATGTGAAGACAGTATAATCCGTGAACAATGGACTGATGTGTTTTTTATTTGAGACTCGTTCAAACAATCCAAGAACAATTGTAGCTCTAGTTTATTTTTGCAATTTATTCATTCTTAAATTAGCAATAAAAACTAGAGAATCATGTCTTTCTAGTTAATGGCAGACCTTGAAACACTCTCCATTTCTCCTTCCACATTTTTTTCATAATATAAATACTTTCATTACCTTCACCTTTAAGGCATCAGATAAAAAACACACACAAAACCATCATCCAAAATAAATAAATAAATAATAATAATAATAGAAATGAGGAATGTCAACAACTTCTTTGTCGCCCTCTTTGTCTCGGCTGTGTTAGTGAGCTCAGCCACAGCGGCTACCATGGAATCTCCAGCACCAGCACCAGGTACTTCCTCAGCCACCGTGGCTTGTCCGGTGGTTGGATCTATCGTTGCTGCATCAGTCTCCGCCTTCTTGGGTCTTCTATTGCAGTAAAGAGTTACATTGAGGAGGGTTTCTAAGAGATATGTAACAAAAACTCTTTTTTGTTCTGATTTGTTCCTTAGAATCTATGCAAAATATTTTTTTGTCTAACAACCCATTTTGATGTATAGTCTCATTGTGTAAGTTATTACACTAATATGTTATGAGTATGATAATAATAACAGTATCCTATATAAGCGATGTTAATTTAAACTTTACGGATCTGATCAATAACGTCATTGCTTTCGATTAATGTCTTTATTACACAGAAATGGTTTCGTCAAATAAGTTGTGGCCACTGTTTCTTTTTGACAACTGGTTTCATCATCGTTTGCTTCCTCTTTATATTCCTGAATGTTTCAAAACAAAAAGTTACACTTAAAACCCAAGTAAAGCAAAACTTCATATACCCAAGCAAATGTAGAATTATTACTAAAAGGAAAAAGAGAATCAGATACACGATCAATTACTCCATACAATCAGTTTAGAATTCTTGCATCAAGACACGGCAGGGAGAGTTTAGATAATACAGCATTTATGTTTTGAGTTCCTTCCTGCATTCCATTTCCAAGGCTTAGGTTCTACGATTACATGAAATGTCACTGGAGAACGCTTTTAATCTTCAGTCCCTCCGCTAAAAGAACTCAGAACATCACAGCTATTAATTTGAGTTGAGTACTTCTCAGGAGAGATATAGATATTACATTTTGTCAAGTACTATACAAATCATGTAACCAAGTCCATGTCCTTTGAATCCCACAACTCTCCATAATATCTAAAAGCATATTTATGAGCATAGTGAGTACAAAAAAAAACTGTCAAAGGGACATGGAAAGAATACATAGGAGATGACATCAGTGAGATAGCTGGTGCGGTCAAGGTAACCTAAGACTTTTGGACTTTATCTGCAACTTGTTAAATCTAACTTTTGTCGTTTTTTCTTCCACCAAGTCTGCCATTCAACAATGCTGCATCCAACTGAAATCCAAAATAGTCAAAGAGATTTCGAGCACGCGAACAAGAAGAGGGAAAACACAGTTTGACCAGGTAAAAAACAAACAAATCAGTTTAGACTGAAGTGTTGCTACAAAACCTGAACAAAGATTTTTTTAAAAACGAAAGTTGCATATACATCCCGGATGCAGCGGGAGCAGTTTACGAGGTTCTTAAAATGACAGAAGAACATACGACAAAGACGAGAGAAAAACATATGAGAAAGAGAACGTTACAGAGAGGAAAGAAAGAGCTATATTTGAGAAATTGGGTACAGTACATGGGCCGGATCTGGCACAATCCGTCAACCAATCCTATAAAACATTTAGTGTTGGTATCCAAATTTTTTAGAGGTTATTATACAAAAAATATTGGCTTTTAAAATTAGAAAAAAAAATTTATTAAATATTTTTAAAATATTTTTAGTCCTCAAAATCCTTAGGAATCGTGTTTGTGTAAACTTTTATAATCACAAAAGAAACATTGAAAAAAAACTTACTATTTACAACTCAATATTATTCCTATTACTCTTCAGAAAGTTTCTTCCTCCCTTTTTTTATGTGTTTCCTTTTCTTTAACAATAGCTTCAGTCCATTTTTGGGATTATAAAGCATGATTATCGGCAACCCTTAACAGAGTTCTTAGTATAATTAGGAATTAAAAAAAAAAAATAGCAATAAACACAAATCACGACCTTTAATTAAGGTACAAAACAAACGTTTTTTGTGACCACGTGTCACAGTCTCATCTCCTCCTTTGCTTCTATTTCTTTCCCTCTCTTTCCTCCGTAGTATTCCAATATCCAGCGAGGGAAAGAAGACGATGTTACATCTCTTATCATCTCCTCCAATTGCCGTAAACTCTAGAATCTTCTTAAACCATCGATTCCCAGAAGCTTGTTTATCAACTCCGATGGTTTCGTTGGAAAAGCGCATGGCTTCGCCGTGAAATCGACGGAGAGTTGCATGGTTTCAGAGAGTTGCAACTGTGGCAAAAGATGAACTGATCAGAGAAAGAATGAAACTCATGTTTTTTTTTCTTTTGGATAAAGATGCAGTGCAACATCTACGAGACGCCGGAAGCGGCGGTGTTATGTTGCGCCAATGAAGCTGAGTTGTGTTGAAATCCCACTAATAATCATTATTTTGCTTAAAGTCTTTTAACATTGTCCCTAACTATAGTATAATAATAAAAAAGTCTTAAGGACGGTCCACTGATAAAGATGGTCTAAGACCGGTCGAAAAGAAAGCATATTTAATTGAAGACTGCTGTTTGGTTCGTCTCTAACAAACGTGTTGGAGAACGTGATAATAATTAATCGAGAACTGGAAAAACTTATTTAAAATGCTTTATTACACCTCTTGAGAATGACAATTTGTCCTGATCGATAATAGTTGTCGATGACGTAAGTATTACAAAATGCGTGCGTTTTATATTTTCCACCAGCTTGTGCTGAGGTAATGGATAATGAATATATTTTATTTAAAGAACAAATCGAAGAAGAAAAAAAGAGAGAAATAACGTATCATATGGTTGTGTTACAAAAAAAAACGTATCATATGGTTTTACGGCAATTAATACTGCGTGTTAATTAAAACTCATACCGCGTAATATAAAAATGAAAAGGAAAGAATACAAAAGTAACCCCAAATGTGGGGGCAGTGGCTAGTGCCAAAAGACGCTTAGTTATTTATTTCTGTATTTATTTAATAATTAATAAAAAATGTCAGTAAATGCAATCTTTAGAAAAAAATAAAAATTATATATATAAATACATATTCTACTCTATGTCTCTATCTCCATGATCTACAGAGAGACTCCACTCAATAAACAACAAACTCTGCTTTCTCCCTTCCCCCACGTGATCTTTCCTCCCCTTTTCCTCTTCATCTCCATCTTCATTAGGGTTTTTATGTTAAAAAGGCAGAGACTTTGTATTGAACTACTTTTTTAAATCTCCAGGTAACTTACTCTCTTTTATCTTCTCCAATTGATTATTGATACTGATCATAGATTGATTCTTCCACGGGGGTTTAGGTAGATCTATGTCTTCTGTGATAAAGTTTCAATCTTTTTTATAAACCCTCTTCAGAAATGATCCTTTCTATCTTTGGGTTTTAGGGTTTTGATTGATTCTCTCTATTTTCCAGGTTTTTTAATCGCCTCTGATCTTAACGATGATGTTCAACGAGATGGGTATGTGCGGCGGGAGGAACATGGACTTCTTCTCACCTGAACTTGACTTCTGTCCTCCTCCTCCTCCTCCACAGCCTGAACTCCCTGAAGACGACTACACCGACGACGAGATCGACGTCGACGAGCTGGAGAGGAGGATGTGGAGGGACAAGATGCGTCTCAAGCGTCTCAAGGAGCAGCAGGACAAGAGCAGAGGAGGCGTCGACGTCGACGCTGCCAAGCAGAGACAGTCTCAGGAGCAAGCCAGGAGGAAGAAGATGTCCAGAGCTCAAGATGGGATCTTGAAGTACATGTTGAAGATGATGGAAGTCTGCAAAGCTCAAGGCTTTGTTTACGGGATCATCCCTGAGAACGGGAAGCCTGTGACTGGCGCCTCGGATAATCTCAGGGAGTGGTGGAAAGATAAAGTTAGGTTTGACCGTAACGGTCCTGCTGCGATAAGCAAGTACCGAGATGAGAACAGTGTCCATGGGGTTTGTGAAGGTGGTAACTTGGTTGGACCTACTCCCCACACGCTGCAAGAGCTTCAGGACACGACTCTGGGGTCTCTTTTGTCGGCTCTGATGCAGCATTGTGACCCTCCTCAGAGACGGTTTCCTTTGGAGAAAGGCGTGCCTCCTCCGTGGTGGCCTAACGGTGGAGAAGACTGGTGGTGTCAGCTCGGTTTGCCTAAGGATCAAGGTCCTGCTCCTTACAAGAAGCCTCATGATCTGAAGAAGGCGTGGAAAGTTGGTGTTTTGACTGCGGTTATAAAGCATATGTTTCCTGATGTTGCTAAGATACGGAAGCTGGTGAGGCAGTCTAAGTGCTTGCAGGATAAGATGACTGCTAAAGAGAGTGCTACTTGGCTTGCTATTATTAACCAAGAAGAGTCCTTGGCTCGGGAGCTTTACCCTGAGTCTTGTCCTCCTCCTCTTTCTTCTTTGTCTGGTGGAAGCTGCTCCCTTCTGATGAATGATTGTAGTCAGTACAACGTTGAAGGTGTTGTTGAGAAGGAGAGTCCTTATCAAATGGAAGAGCTTAACCAAGGGAACGTGATGATGGCTGTAAAGGAAGAGGTCACAGCGGAGTTCATTAGGAAGAGGAAGCCAAGCAGAGATCTGAACAGTATAATGGACAGAGCAGCTTTTACCTGTGAGAATCCTGGTTGTGTCCATAGCGACGCCAGCCGGGGTTTTTTGGACCGGAACTCGAGAGACAACCATCAGTTGGTCTGTCATGGAGCAGCAGCACCGTCCAGGTTCCGTGTCAATGAAGTTAAGCCTGTTGTGAGTTTTTCTCAGCCAATTGACTTAACCGGTATTGGGGTTCCTGAAGATGGGCAGAAGATGATCTCTGAGCTCATGTCCATGTACGACAGAAATATAGAGAATCAAAGCATGTCACTGCTTCAACCAACGGTCCAGAATCATCAAGAACATCTCCAGTTCCAAGGAAACATGGTGGAAGGAAGTTTCTTTGAAGACTTGAACATCCCTAACAGAGCTAATAACAGTAACCAAACGTTTTTCCAAGGGAACAACAACAACTTTGAAGCTGTGCAGAACAACAGTAGCAGCAACAGGTTTCAGCTTGTGTATGATGCTCCACCGTTTGATATGGCCTCATTTGATTACAGAGATGATATGTCAATGCAAGGAGTAATGGATGTTATGCAGCAGAAGCAACAAGATGTGTCCTTATGGTTCTAAGTCTTGGTAGTAAAATTTTAATCTTCTGTTTATTTTATTTTTATCTTTTGTGTTCTTACATCTACCAATGTAATATTGTTATGTGTATGTCTCCTGGCTTGCTATGAGTCTCTAAGACTGTTACTGTATGCGTCGGGTGTCTCGGCTGGTGAGTTTCCCTCATCATCAGCTTCTTTTACTTTACACACCACACCCCATACTCGTGGATGAACATAAGTTTGTATATTATATACTAGATGATAATCCGCGCATGGTGCGGAGTGAGTTTTTTAAAATATGTTGTATTGAAATATTACAATTAGAATGCATCTTGTTATCAAGATTTTTTTTTACATTTGATTTGGGGTAGACATTCGGATACTATTTAGTTCAGTCTGGTTTGGTTCGGTCCAGTTATGTTTGAATTTTTGTGAGTTCGATCCGGTTCGGATCTGCGGGTTCGGTTTGGATTTGGACTCATATAACTCATTTTATTTTTAAAAAATAAAATTTTTATATACTTTAAATTTCTCAAAATATAAAAATAAAAAATTATTTATAACATATCTTTATAATATTATTTGAAAAGTCAGTTTCCTATGTGTCGCGCTCACGTTAATTCTCACAATGGTTGATTACATTGATACCCTTAATGAGAAAATACTATATTTAAATACTATTTTTGATTTTATTTAGTTTCCTTTTTTAAATTTTCCAAATAATATATATAATAAAAAGAAAAATTTATAAAGTTTAAAAATTGAATTTAAAAAAACGAAAATATATGTATAAATAATATTGTTTTTCTTTAAAAAAAGAAATTTTCACAAAAAATAGTAAAATTCCATTTAAAAAAAATAACATAAAAATATACTTTCTTTATATTTATATTTTCACAGACTATCTTTATATTA
>NW_026616540.1:0-23981 GCF_000801105.2 Raphanus sativus | reverse complement strand
AAAAAGGTAAATAAGCTTCATAGATAGAGTGTCCACGTCGACATAAAAAATTGGCCAATCAGAACATTTCATTTAAAACACGTCAGATGGACTTAAGTCTATGATTTGTGTCTGGGCTTCGTCTGCTTTACGCTTGGGCTTTGTCAATCGATTTTCCCTACGCTCGAGGATCTACACCTCTGCCTCTTCGTTTTCACCGTTTGATACCACAGCGATTCAGTTCTATCGATCCACTTCTCCACAAAGCAATACTCCACTACATCTCGATCCATCAATTTCTTCTTTATGATTTTTCCTACAAAGCTTACGCCGCAATCATCTCTTCTCTCTCCGGCGAAGAAGTAGGTCCTTTTATCTTCCCTGTCCATTGTCTGTGGATTCACTGCTCGAGTCTTACTCTGCCATCAACATCTTCGCCAGGACAATAACCATCTCACTGGATACATCGGAAAAGTTGTCGGTGGATGCGTCGTGGAAGGATCATTAAGCGTCTTTAGGCCTAAAGGATTGTTTGGAGTAAGCGTTCAATGGAGTATCTTCCTTCTCTTATCTCTATTAATCTGATTACGTAGCATTCTATGGCATTAAGTTTCTTCTAATTACACTTTTCAGTGAGGGAGCGTTAACCCTTGCAGCGACGTCTCAGTCATAAGGTATATGGAAACATATTTTCGCTTTTGTTTAAAGCATCAAACTTGAAGATTGGATTTGGGGTTACTCTTCTTAGCTTTCTTCAGGTTCACACAACAGCATAGAGGAGAATCGCTGCCATATGAACTGGTAGACAGACTGTGCGAGAGCTCGAATAGCTGTTCTTGCTGTTGACGCAACTTCAAGATCTGAAGCAATGAAGGTATAAAGCTTATCTATGAACCATATCCTCACATCTTCATTATGTCTTTTTGTATCAAAGCTTTTGTTAATTGGCTTTTTCAGGAAGAAGTATTAGCAACGGTCTTCTCAAAGACAATCCCGTGGCGGAGTTGATATTATACCAAACTGAATGGCCCTCACCACAAACTTTACTTCAGATGCCACTAAAGCTAATGTAAGTTAAGTTTGACATTTTATTTTATGTGATTGACATATGCCTAGATTAATCTCTCTCTCCCTCTGTTTCATTCTTTTTCTTTGTCACGATCTCTCCGTTTCTTTCTGAATTGTTGATTTAGTTGATTTGTTGTTACGGTTTATGTAGCTGTTTTTAGAGATTTGTTGTATTTTACAATGCTGTTTCTTACTTTGCTTTCTTTGTTTGTGTATATTCTCAGTATAATTTTCTTCATTGTTTGATTGAGGCTGATTTGAATTATGTTCTTTTGTGTTGCTTTAGTTAGCGACGGGCGGAATATATAAATATATCCTATAAATAAAGATGACGAACTCCGCAAATCCCACCGCTTCATCCAAATCATTCTTATATTTTCTTTTCAACGTGGAACTTTTAAGAGACGTGGAGATTCCCCTCTTACATGGAGTTGATGCAGCCAAATTGCTTTACATTACATCCTCATCCCTAACTGCAGAAGATTCGACCGAGTCATCTTTCAACTTCTCCCACGCCGGCTTCCAAGACAAAGAGACTGATTCAGGTCTTACAGAGACTGGTGCTGTACTGTTGTGTGGTCTTGCATATGATTTTGAACACTGCCTGCTACTGCAAGTTTAGGGCCTATTATTTTATTACATGTTCTTTGTGTGTTTGTTGTAGGAAGCATATTGACCTGGTGTTTAGATTTCTTAATGGTGCAACCCATTTAGTAAGAGGTGATGGAAGAATTCATGTCTCTCACAAGGAAAAATCACCTTTTTATCATTGGACGCTCGAAGAGATCGCTGACAGATGTTCACTTGTGTTGAAAACAATGTGTGGCGTTTGAGAAGAGCGAGTACACTGGCTATGAGAAAGAGGGGATGTTTTTGATAACCTTTCATTATGGAGAGAGTGCAATACTTTCAAGTTCAGAGTCTCTCACGTGGCTATGAAGATTTATGCTGGGAAGGTGAAGTGGAGGGAAATGAAGGAATGAGAATCAAAGTGTCCCCAAGCTTTATCAGACAAGCATCCAGTTGATCTTATCATGTATAAACACGATCTCAAGGTGTCAGTCAAAGACCAATACTTTCCTTTGATCTCAGCTATCACCATGACCATAAAAAGTTATTTTGTAAAATATGTTAATACCTTTTTAATATTAAGACCAAACAAAAAAAAACTCGAGAAGCTAAAACATTTTTAGATTAGGAAAACAATGTGATTTTACCATTTATTTAAGGAAAGTTTTGAATAAAAATATTGTTAGAGACGTACTCTTAATCACGAACATAATACTTTTAGATATACTACAATCAAGCACAAAAATTTAACATGTAATTAAAAACTTTTCAATTACTCCACGTCGCTCACAAAATCCTCGAACGTGTTAGAACGTGTTAGTAAGCTAACAAACAAATAACATTGTCAAATTGACTAACAAAGCTCTCGCCCAAAAATGTGTTTCAAGTAACCCAAATTTTTTTTTTCAGAAGTTCATTCCGAACCTACAAATATATTAGTATTAAAATTTTTATATTTAGAGGGACAAATTTGATGACTAATTGTTTTAAAATCGACACTTACCAAATAATACTTATAACATTTGATATACATAATTTTTTTAAAAAAAAATACAAGAATATCTAAGATTTTAAAAATATTTGTATCTATTAATAAATATAGTAAATTATTAATAGAAAATAAATCTAATGTGAAAAGTCATGTTATAAAAGTTAACCAATATCATTATTGGCTGAGTTTTATCATCCTGGAAGAGAATAAGAAATATAAATCGTAGGTAACTTTGTAAAAAATTATATAATCATGGTTTCACACCATGTAAATAATAATCAATATCATTTTTAAAATAGTTGTTATTAATTACTTTTCTTTTAGAACATGTGGATCAAAAGTATTAATTATATTTTTGTTATCACTAATTATTATTCTAAGATGTTTTTTCTGTCATCGACTTTTACAGACTCCAACTGACTCTGTAAATTATTATTCTAAGATTTCTTTGAAAAAATATACAAAATTATTTTTTTCCCTATGTATACAATTTTAAAATGACACTTAAAAATAAAACGGACGGAGTAGTAACTAAACTAATATTTTCATTGATTGATATTAGCTATAGGATACTCATTTTAGAAGAGTAGCATCCTGTAAAATCCTAATCAAAATAATTTCTTTAATTTTAATTTACAAATTAGTTTTATAAAAAATAGATACGAAAGATGAACTAAAAACATGGTAACATAATTACACATTTTTAGTACATTTAATATCATGTATTTCATATCTTATTGTTATTATGATGTCTTCAAAGTTATTCTTCTTACAAAAAAAATGGATAGATGACCATTACTAACTATACCCAAACTCAATAAGTTAAATATAAATTAAAAATCAAATACTAAAGTTAATTTATTTTAATTATTATTTATTTAAATAACAACAAAATTTTATCTGATGAACATAATTTAAATGTAGGTGTTAAATACACACACATAATTCAAAAATCTATAAAATAATAAGACAATAAAAAAATATATGATAAAAAATAACGGATACATTACAATAATTTTTATTTAAAATTCATGTTAAAGAAAATAAAATATTTAATCATAAATATGAACATACAATTCTCACATAACAAAGATGTTGATGCCAAAGGTTTTATGTCAAAATGTTCAAAAAAGGTTTTAGATCATGCATTCAACATTTATTCCATTTACATAGCCTCAATTATAAATAAATCATTTTTTATTCAGTCAATAGTAAGTTAAATTATGTCTTTTCAAAGTTTACAAATTATCATTGTTACCTAATAAAAAACATAATAAATTTTTAAACTTATTTTTTTTCTTTAAAACATGATTATTGTCAAACAGAGTAAATTTGTTGGGTAAAGAGAAAATGAAAAGTAAAAAAACTTAATTTTTAATTAATATAAAATATAATTACAAAAATACAAACCGCGCGTAGCGCGGTTCAAAAATCTAGTAGTATGCTAAAAGCAGAACATGCACAATGTGATATTTACAAATATAACTTATCAATTGTTTTCTGAATTAATCATAAAACTAGAGTTTGACCCGCTCGCCCGAGCGGGTGTTAGTCCTAAATTTTTCTATAAATATATTTAGCTTTTAATCAGTGATATATATTTTTAGATCTAGGACGAATTCGGATATCCAAAAAATTTAGGTATACGGATCAGTGATTTTAGTATTCTAATTTGGATATATGCCTTCTAGATATTCGGGTTATAGATATCTGTGAGTATTTTAGTATCAGATCTGAATCCCGGATAATAAGTCTCATGCCTATATATTATAACATACATATAGCTAAAATAATCAAAATATTTTAATTAAAATGTAAAATGACATTTATACTCCTAAGTCTAAATATTATATACTTGTAGTTTACATTTTAAGGGAGTTTAAAGGTGAGGTTTAAATTTTTTGAAAAATAATATTAAATTTCAAAACTTTAGTTTTAAATATAGGTTAAAAATTAATACTAAAATAGTCAGTACACTAATAAATCAGGTTTTAATAGTATTAGTTATTTTGGTTTATAATTTGAAAATGTTAAAGTATCAAAAAACATAACAAAATTTTGGATTTAAATATATATGTAAACCCACTAATAACTCGTGTTGAGATAGATTTATAAAAATATCAATATATTGGGGGATTTTTGAACCTAATCTATTTGAACCAAAATGTAAACCTAATATATTTGAAAATATATGCTTTATCATTAATTAGGTAGAAAGATCACGGTATCTTTGCTGGCCTTAAATGCTAAAATCTAGGGAATATATGAAACAATTTGTCATCATTGGTTTCCTTGGTTTGGTCTCGAATAATATAAGTGTACGCTGTCAAATTTAATTATTATGATGGTATAGGAAACACATGGTTTAGCTAAGTAATGGGTTAATGACAATGTGTTTAAATTAGTGGCATTAAATTGTAATTATTTAGGAAAACTAAGGGTCAAATCTTATTTGTACTTCAGTTTTAATAGTTTAGATACATCAGTAGCTTTCAAATCTTGTATATACCATATATACATGTAGTCAAGAACGTTCATTATTTTTATTGTTTATGTGGATAATATAAAAATCTTGTATATACCTCAAATTATTAACAAAAATAAGAATAAACATTTTTTGAACTAAGGGGAAAATAAGAATAAACATCAAATAAACATTTGTGTATATTTAGATTTTTTTTTCTTATTAAACTTTCAAGGCAAAGAACTATAAACAATAAGAACTAACAAAACAAAAATAAAAAGGATACACCAGTAGGAATCCAAAGTAAACTAACAATCTATTTTGCATATAGATGACTAAATTTTTTTTTATATAAAACTTCATATTTGCTTCTGGAATAGATGAATCTCAAAGGAGATATTCTTCTTATTAATCCAAAAACACCACACTTCACAGTGAGTTGAAAACGGTTGACATTCTCTTTTTATTATTCCAGTAGGAGTTACCGAGATAAGACAACTCTCTATTTTGCTCTATTGATAATAATAGAGTCAAAGAGATTACCGTTCGATAGAATTTCATGCTGCCTTTCGAAGTAACCATAAATTTCAGCAAGAACTCCATCACCATAAAATGAAGAACCACAAACGATTGAAGCCAGTAAGATCCGTCGCCACTATCCGCAATAGATCTGTCAATTACCTTTTCTAAACGGCTCAATGGAACCAAAAATTTTGTATTTCCAAACCCATTGGAAGAAAGATATAAAAGACCAATAATTTTTTTTACTAGATTCAAAATAAATTGACAATCAAACAGTGACCGGAAACACAGCAAATAAAAAAAAAGAGAAACAAAACGAATTAAACAAGCCGATGTCGGAGCTGAAAAATTCTCCGATCATCGCCTTGAAGCAGAAAAAAATCTATTTTTTTTTCTCTTGACAGTTAGGGTTTTTGTTCGTCAGGATTTTAGGTTCAGTGTTATACTTTAGATTAAGACAAGGAAACTAAAATAAAAGATAAAAAAAAATAGAGGTGCCACGTGATATGTGGTCACAGTGAAATCGCAACTAATAGATTTCTGTTATGAATATTATGTTTATGGATGTCCAGCCCATTAGATATTTACTTGTAATCTTGGCCCGTTTATGGCCCATTGTATTTAGGCCCATGTCGCCATGTATTTCCTATATAAGGAACACTTTGATTCAATAATAAAATAGAGTTTTCACAACACGTTATCAGCACGAGAGCTCTGACAAAACCCTGAATGAATTTCGAAACCCCTTTTCCCAGCAACCACCATAAACCCTAGAAATCAGACGAAACTTCAAAACACCGTATCTCCTCAACCCGACGGATCCAGACGACGAGCCACCTATCAAATTCAAGATCTCGACGAGACGAATCCAACGCCGTCGACCTCATCGCAATCCGATACCGGACGCGTTCTCACGAGCTATTACAAGAACCGCCGTCAACTTGATTCAAAACCCTAATTCGGACGCAACTTCAAATCGACGTATCTCTCAAACCATAAGGAGTTAGCCGACGTTCCATATATCAAATTGAAGCTCTCGACGAGAAGAATCCAGCTCCGCAAACCTCGTCTCAATCCGACTTCAGACGCGTTCTCCACCTCCGTTTCAATCCGCGTTGACAATTTCCTTTTTACTAAAGGAAACCCTAGCTGTCTTTCCATTCTCATCCGACCAGCACACATACTGACCATCCGACGAATTGATCAGCACCCGATAAGCCACCAGACGATCCGACAGTTCATCCAACAGCCGGTAGAGGTTCCGGACGATCCGATCAGCCCGTTCCTTGCTCGCGATAGATGTTCAAGCCGTTCGCGGTTTTCCTCTCCTCTCTCTAGGTGGTCCAGTTTCAGATTCTCTCCAATCTAAAGGTAAATAAAATCTGAAACACCCTTTGGAACCATATCAAAACGAATTTGGTTGTTTGTTAAAGGATTGAACATTAAAATTTGATGAACCTAAAAACCTAGGACAATTGAATCCCTAAATAAATTTGAGGAATTAGGATTTGGTTTAGTTCTCCCATTAAGTTGCTAGATCAAACGGTCATTAGGTTGTTAGAAGCACAAATATTCCTTATTCAATAAGAGATTGATTAAATCAATTAAAACCAAAACACTAAGTGTTCTTGAATCTCGAAAACATCATTGATCTGAATGATCAAATCGATTTTAAACTTTGAAGTTGATCATCTCCTAAAACATAATTATGATCGATTTATTATAAACCCTAGAAACTTACTATAAAAAAAAAAAAAAAAAACTTTATATTTTCAGAATATTTCTAGAAAATGAAACTTTCTATTTTTAGAAACTTACTATAAAAGAAACTTTCTATTTTTAGAAACTTACTATAAAAGGAAACTTTCTATTTTTAGAAACTTACTATAAAAGGAAACTTTCTATTTTCAGAAAATTTATATTTTCAGAAACGTTCTATGAAAGGAAAAACTTTATATTTTAGACATATATCTAAGCCGTGTGACTTGTTTATTAGGAAATCATTAACTCGATTGTTTGCTTGATCACACGATTTATATGATTGATTTTCTTATAAAGATTGAGTGATATATAATATGAGATGTCGAAAATCAACTTGGATTATGCTGTCCTAAATCTCTAAAGAGATAATCATTTAAAATGTGCACTGGATACCGAGGTTATCCTAAAGTCAAAAGGACTTGGTGAATGAATCACATAAGGCGATATTGCCAAACGAGAAAGATTGATACATGGCAATATTAGTTATTAGCCACCATCTAAATGAGAGTCTAAAGAAATCAGTATCCCAGTAAAGAAAATCCACTAGAACTTTGGACCGCCTTACAGCGGAGATATGATCACCATAAAACGGTGCTATTACCAAAGGATAAAATTTGAGTGGAAGAACCTGAGATTTCAATACTATAAGTCTGTGGATGAATACAACTCGGTTCTGTTTAAGATAGTTTCAATGTTGAAACAATGTGGTGAAGAAGTAACTGAACAAGACTTTCTCTAATGTGTTACTGCAACAGCAGTATAGAGAAAGAGGTTTCACCACCTATACTGATTTGATCTCCTGTTTACTATTGGCTGAGACCAATAATGAGTTATTAATGAGAAACAGTGAGATGAGACCTCCCGGTACAAAATCATTACCCGACATTTCTAGGCTGACTTTGGAGCCTAAGAAAGAAAGTAATCTCGTCCAGCACAACAACCATTCCGGCCCTAGCCGTGGGAAAGGTTATGGACGAGGTCGTGACACATTTAAGACACATGGGCGAGGACGAGGCCGTAGTACCACACCCGGTTTTAGCTGTGGTCGAGGTCGAGGTCGAAGTGTGTCTTTTAAACCTTAAATAAAATCTTATTTGTGTCACAAATGTGGTATGGGTAATCACTGGGCAAATAATTGCCAAACTCCAAAGCACTTGTATGAGCTTTACATAGAGAGTTTGAAGAAAAATCCGGAAGCCAACATGGCTTACCGAGATGGTGAAGATGACATGGATCATGACCATACTGATCAAATAGAGTATGAAACTCATGAAAAAGAAAATGATCAGATGGATTATGAGACTTCAGATGCCTTGAAAAAAAAAAATCTCGACATCAAAACTCTATGATATAGATAAGAGTATATATGAGTTTATAAATAAGAGTATAGTCACTCGGCCAAGGCATTATATACACCCAATAAAAGACCCATTGAGTTATAAAGATTTAAAAATGAATGGTTTCCGCATTGAACCAATGGGCAAATGAAACAAAAGTTCCTTCAGATATATGAGAACAGAAAAATTGCCCAAGACCATAGAAAATGGTCGAGACTATACCTGCATTCTCTACTGATCTAGACTATGCCAAGGATCAGTATGATAAAGGCACAGGGCCTAGGTAACCAGATTGGTTGACCTACGAAATTAAACACTTTATGGCATGACCGGATTAGCCATCCTAGTCCAAACTTGATGCAAAGTTTAATATTACAAAGGCACAAAGAGTTATCCCATAGAAATCTCACGTTGTGAAACATGTACACAAGGGAAACTCATGAGGCTCAATTGTCCCAAGCATCACGAAATGGCATAATGGTTTAGTGTCCTTACACAAACAAATTTATAGCATGTTCATGAGGGGGAGAATACACACCCCGTGTGGTCCATGACCATACTATAAAAACATGAACATGATAGCCAAACAGAATGTGATAGCCTGGCCAAACAGGCCATAAGATATAAGAGCTTGGTCGAACAGACCATAACCTATAAGGTTCAGACTTTCAAAGTCTATAAGCTTGGAGACATTATGGATTTACATGTATGAAAGATAAGATGCATCAGGCCATATAAAGTGAGCATAGATATTCCCATCTAATAATTATAAAGGGTCATGATCCAGACATAGACCATCCTAAGATATTATGTATAGACCACCACAATAATATGTGCCGTCTAGGATGGAACCTCATAAGAAGATGAAATAAGATTGGGAATATATGTTGGATATGAGAATGTCTTCCTCCCACGATTTTATAAGAGACCTTGAGCCAAAATATGGGTGATCAGATTAAGGCCAGGTTTACGGATTACATGATGAATCCGACTATCCAACATCAGGGGGAGAAAGAAATAAGCTGGTACAAGTATAAAGAGAAATGGAATGGTATTAACCATCCTTGTCTTGGCAAGATCCTCGGACCAGAGAATATGATTTAAGACGTCCAAAGAAAGATCATACAAAGCTAGCTAAAAGAATGCCAGACAGATTAGACCCGAAAAAAAAGAAAAAGAATGACTAAGTCATACCAGCTTAAGCACCACGAAATTAATGTCCTAGAAGAGACATAATCAAGTTGCTATAGAGTCTAAAGATAGACCAATATGTTCCATAAGATAAGGAACCTCGGAAATAAAAAGAAAGGTGCAAATAAATGACATATCCGAGGTCATAAGGGAAACCAGACCAGACATTTAGATAAGGCTGCGCAGCTGAACATCTAAGATACCAGACCATGTAGTTTGGGACGCCAAACTGCAAGGTAATAAAGGTTCTTAGTAAGAATGAAATCTCTAATCGATTAGTTCATGTCTGGAACACAATGGAACACTATAAAAGAAGTGTCGACACATACATACACAAAAGATAAAGATGCATAAGAAAATAGCACTTGAGTTTAAAAGATATAAGCGAGGATCAGAACCCACGAGAATACAAGAATGCATTCATAGACTAAAAGAAACTGTGGGGGTTTAAGAAAGATTCAAAGAATCTATAAAAGAGATGGGTGTATTGGCCATATATAGAAACACCATCTGATAAGATAAAACCAGTGAAAAATGGGTCCTGTGTGGGAAAGGAAAAGAAATCGTGAGACATGGACTAAGGTGTTCATATTCCCATTTAAAGCATTCAAAGAATGACTTGATTACACAAGGATACTCACAGAGACCAAGGAACAGATTATAAGGAGATATACTCCTATGTGGTGGATGCTACTACAAATCCGAAAGTGATAAAGGTCTGGATATAAGAAAAGAGAAATGTAGTAAGCAGCATGATTGATCACTGGATAAAGAAATGATAAAAGTATCAGAAAGATGAGAAAAGAAATTCTCATAGAATAGTTTTGTTCCTAAGCTATTCATGGACTGAAACGAAAGGCAGATGCATATAAAGCATATAATGCATGTAAAGGATAAGAATAAGTAATACTTAGTGAAAGGAGTTCTATAAGAACGTCCCTGAACAGTCCATGCATATATTATGAAGGAAATTCCTTGTGTTCATACTTAAAGAAATGATGATTAGATCGACTGATTCTTGGACAGGCTATGATAAGAATACAATGATCTATAGTGGAGATGATAGCCATGAATATGTATTGAGATCTATGATCCAAAGTACCGAGAATAGAATGTGATATGGTCAAAAGAGAATAAGAGGATGAATCCATCAGATTAACGACCAAAGATCCATATCAACTAGGATCACGTCCGATCTAGTTCGATCTTGTTCCGACTAAACTGGTTCCAGTAACCACTATATTCAGATCGTGGTATGGCTATGGACAAGGCATGTGTCCTTGGTCCAGGAAAGACTTTATGTAAGTACTTTTAAGGCTTATGCACATCCGACCAAAGTGCAATGTATTGGTATGATTGGCGCCTTGATGTGGAAAAGCCATACTAGGTCGGATAAGTTTTATGGATATGTTCAGACCATAAGACATTGATACTAAAGCCATACACGTCCCCCTGCTATAAGTGTCATTGACACCTTTACTTAGACAAGTTTGGCATGTCGGAACATGAGACAATATGGGACATGATCAATATATCCTAAGTTACCTTCTAATGAACTAAAAGTTTGAGATTGATTTATACTAACCAAACCCAAAAGAAAAGGGATTGTTTGGTTTTAATAAATGTTACAGGTTTATACAAGGTCTCAAACAGGTTATACACATTTGGAGAATGATGAAGAAGCACAAAGTACTACAAGTTCAGTCATGAGAAATGTTAGCCGACTTCTTCATCATGTCTACACCAACTACACATCTATGAAGTCTACCTATCCGTTTGGGACATGGCAACAGAAGGACCAGTTCAAGACTTGGCGCCCATGAAGCTAAACCATCAAAGTGTCCATGCGCCAGACTTGAAGAACGGAGGTCCAGAACAGGGGGAGTAGTGTGTGTTGTACTCTTTTTCCTTCACTTCAGTTTTGTCCCACTGGGTTTTCCGAGTAAGGTTTTAATGAGGCAACATTAAGCACACTACAAGCTCTATATGGTTCTGGCATCCAAGGGGGAGTGTTATGAATATTATGTTTATGGATGTCCAGCCCATTAGATATTTACTTATAATCTTGGCCCGTTTATGGCCCATTGTATTTAGGCCCATGTCGCCATGTATTTCCTATATAAGGAACACTTTGATTCAATAATAAGATAGAGTTTTCACAACAATGAGTTAGTTGTTCACGATTCAATATTTTGGAAATAGTAGAAAGCTTGCTCACTGACACAAAGAGGTGTCTAATACAAGCAGAACCGGTCCTTGCATGAAGCGAATGAGGCAACTGTCTGCGGCCGCAATTTATTAAGGGCATGACTGGTTTTCCGCTATCACCCGCAAACGCAGCTTTTGCGGTTCGCAGCGGTTGTTGGCGTTTCGAAACAATTACAGAAAACGCTACAAATCGCTTTAAACCGCTCCGAACCTCTTAAAATCAAAAGCTGGTTCCAGCTAGCGTTTGCGGTTGCAGACGGTTGCGGGAGGATAAATTATTTTTCTTTAAAAACAAAATAAATAAAAATAATACTAAAAATATCCAATAAATTTTTTAAATTGAAATAATAGAAATTATAAAATGTATACATATTATATTTTTGAAAATTCCCCTTTAATTTATATCATAAAAATTTAAAACCAAAATATTTTCTATAAATTTTTAAAAATTAATAATATGATTTTATAAATATTAATTTTATATTTATTATATTATTATAATTTTTAATACTTTTATAATTATATAAAATGTAAATATTGTTAATTTATTATTTAACAGATGGTGTGATTGGTAATTTACCAGTCATAAGAATCCCGCAAACGCAACAATTTATAACCGCTGTACCAGTCGTACAAATCTCTCGAAAACACTTGAAACCGCAACCACCCGCACCCGTAAACTCCCGTAACCGCAACCGCTGCGGTTAAACCAGTCATGCCCTAAGTATATAACCGCCGCATATTTTCCAAAAGTCTTAGTGGTCAAGTGGTTCGAAACCCATCACTTGCATAATATTTATTTAACAATTTTTTTCAGCCACTTTTTTTGTTTTGGGTTTGTGGCATTGAAAAGTTTAGGATCGGCTCTGAATACAAAAAGATGAAAAATCATTTACTGCAAGTAAAAACACTTCAATTTACTGTCCTTTTTCTTCTCATCATCCTCTTTCATGTTTTGTATGACCAGTAAGCTTCTCTTTGATTTTCTCTATAATCCCTTTCTCCTTCCCATCCTCATGTTCAGGCTTGCTGGCTTGGACATGACCTTTAGCTGCATGAATCTTCCCCTTGATCTTCTCAATGATGTCCTTCTTCTGCTATATCTATATTTCACACTGATCTACATCATCTTTCTTGTTGTGACAAGACGCCTTCTTCTCCTTCACTTCCCTATTTTCCCTATTTTCACCGGCTTCTTCATCACTTGATTACTTCATAATAGATGCATAGAGCATCAACAAACAAAAAGTGTTACATTAACATTTACTCATAGATAAGTTCAAAAAAAAACATTTACTCATAGAGTTTCCAAGTAAAAATGTGTTATGTACAAAGCTATCAGAAAGGTGAATTCTTTCAGCAAGAGAAGGCTTCTCCTCTCCTTGTTTTCCTTGGTCACATCGGAGGAAGGTAATCTTCCGGTTTCTTCTTGAGAAATTCAAACATTCACACCCTTTAAAAGCTGCAGAGTCGGCTTTCCTGGTGCTCGCTAGCACGAGAATAATCCGCCATCTATTAGTCACAACTCAGTTTGAAACTTAGCTTAGCAAGTTGGTGAGTTACACATAGCCCTGCAACTGTCTATTTATAGTAAGGTCGAGCTCATCAGTTCATCCACCATTCCCTCTGCTATTGTTTTATGTTTATTTATAGTAATTAGCACTAGGTTCACGTTAAACCAAGGTGTTGTCGGAAAATTGTACCGAAGTCTTTTATTTAATGTGCATATCTTTGATGGGAACAAGGTTTTTGGTGTTTTCATTAGGTATAGTATAAAACATAGTATATGTCTGAATACTTTTGAGTTTCGCGGACCAATGGATGGTCGGTTTGGGCGGTCCACGGTATCCAATGAGAAGAGTAAAAAAGTACAAACAGTGTTAAAAAATAATGTCAGGAAATTACAGCTGAATTTGAATGCTAACTGGAGTGGGCCGAACCAGGGATGAGCTTATATAAAAACAATGAGCATGGGCTTATATAAAAACAACGAGCATAAGAAGACTATTATGGACTCCTTTACGCTACTTAGCTTATATAGAAAACTAGGGTAAACCCGCCCTACGGGCGGACAGACGATTAAAAAACAAATAATGCAAATAGTTTTAAATGTCTAATTTATTTTAATTTAAAATAATACTTAAGTTCATAATTTTTACAACATTTTTCACTGTTCATTTTAGGAACTACACTTGTCTAACTATTATAAATTGTCAAAACAATATTATTTTTCTTTTCATTATAAACTAAAAATATCTTAAGATAGATAGATAAATAATATGAAACTATCGTTACTCTTTATACATGTACATGTATATACATGTTTTTTTAGAAAGGGTACATATAAAATGTCTAATTAAAAACCCAAGAACTCTAGATATCACATTTGCATTGCTCCGTAAGTAAATGGATAAGGTTCTATTGATTAAAAAAAAGTATTTTATACCAATCCAGACCCAGCCGTAGATTCCTGTAAACCCTCACAACAAATGAAGCGTATTCCAACATCTGTAGCATAGAAATGTGTTTATGAAATGAAATCATGTACCTTATTTATCAAATCCTTCTTCTGCTCTCTCATTTCAGTAATCTTAGTCTAGTCCACCACTACCCCAACGGTCATTATCTCCTTCTTTCGTTTACCAATATCAAAAATTTGGACCCGTTCCAATTTTTTATGAAGTCTACATACTTGAATCCAAATCCTTTATGCACTGAAACCACACAACATTTACATTTACAGCACTCTTGTTCCTACTGTTCAAGTATCAATAACATAATTAGAAGTTGTTTATTCACCCAAGAGAATCTTAAGTTAGATCCAAGTTCTTATAAGTATGATTTGAAACTGTTTCGTGGGAACCCCACAATCAGACTCTAGCAAAACTCTAAAGAGCTCACAAACTGTAAACCTCGACAACTTACATATGCATTATCATGGTCAATCACGGACCGTCTTCTGGTGAAGAATTTCTAATTTTTATTTAAACCTTCTGTGTTTTTGCGTTCTGTAATATCATAAATGTCAATCCATTTTTCAGCGACAGAGTGAATATAATTTTTTCTTTAAAAACAACAGAGTGAATATGTTTGTATATTTGTTTGTGGCGTGGATATTTGTTTAAACTGCTGGTGTTAATTTTTAAATATTATTTTGTCAGGTTATTCACCTGATATCAAATTACAACGGGAAGAGACGACATTAAACCTCTTTATTAGCCTCGTGGCCGATGCTCTCGCCACTGAATGAGAAGACTTTTTTTATTTTTGAATGAGAAGACTTGGGTTCTTGGTTTAACAAAAAGAGACTCACTGAAGAAACTTGTAGAACTCAAAGATGAGTTCATTGATGGAGTCAAAGAGGAGCTCATGAATGGTCAGCAGAACAAAGCTGAGTAGGATAAAATGGTATATTGATGAAAAGCCGGGTTGAAAACCTGGTTAGAAATTTCTGTTTTCATGTACAACACTTCAGGCATCCAAAACCACTTTAATGCACTTATAGACTGTTTTTTTCATAGGATGTTTTTTTTTCTTCAAATTGGTTACGAAGTCTGTCTCTTTGCTTCACCTGATTTTTGTTGGAGATGAGTCAATATCAGCTAATAACTAATTGAAGAGTTCTAACTCCTAAGTTCAGTAGTAAGTATAGTTTTAAGAAAGAAAAAACACTCATACCTCTTGCTGAAATAATTTCATATCGACCAAGGGCGGCTTAAAAACTAATGTGTATTCATTGGTTCTAGATATAAGTGAGATGGTGAGGCCGCAGAGAGAAGAGACGGTTCTGGTTGGCTCTCTTCATGGGAGCTCTGTTATAACCAAAAACAAAAAAGAAAGCAACCATATAATTCAGCTCTGTTTTTCAATGACAAAGACTTTTGCATAGAAACACTATTAAAGTCAAAAAGGTGGCTAAATTTTTTGTATACTACTAACCTCTTCTATCTACATCATAAACTTGAAGTACTGATATCTCAATGGTGATGAAGTTGTGGCCGCTATTGGACACATAAGGGCTACTATGTTGTCTTAACGAAGTAGTTTCCATCTCTTTTGATAGTTCTAGAGAATATCAAAGACACCATTGGTCAACAAACAAAGGGTTAATGTTTCTCGAAACGGAGAAAAAACAAAAACTACCTGCCAATGTGTCAGACTTCATGAAATACTCTGAAGCAGATCTAAAAGCAGAGTCGGATCCTGGTCCCATATTCTTCGTGGGCTCCTAAGGGAAGACAAATACCCAGGAAGCAACTATACAATCTTTCTTTCAGCGTTGCATCGGAATCTCCAGTCTCAGTCAGATTATGTTTCTTCTTGACGACAAACCTCTCTTGAGATATTGAAGTCATCGCTCAAGAAAGAAATAATCTTTAGTTGTTGACAAACTCCTTCATTTCTTCCCCAGAAATATTACGGTTTCTCCTCGACAACGGATGAGCACCACCCCAATTTCAAGTCGAAAAACCTTGGAGTTAGCTTAAACATTAAGAGAGATGAGTATTTAGATTCGAATATAAGTGAGATGAGTAGCAACGATCGATTCGCAGAAGAGAGATACTAACCAATTTATATCCGACTTCGCCGACGGAACAACGCGATTGAAAATCTCATCATGGGTTTACGAACTAATGTGATTAAAGACGTAGAAACACAACGCCTTCCGTTACAGAAACGGATCGTCACAGCTCCACCAGATCGAAGTGAAACGAAGAACACAATCGTGTTGATGAACACGGATTAGGGTTTCGCGTATAGTTAGGTGGTCACTGCGCCTCAAAACAGAGCGCGACACCAATCTCAAGCGAAGCCCGAACGAAACAAAAAAAAAACGAACGCTGCGTTTCATTAAAGATGACACGTGTCAGATGTTGGACGACTGAATTAGTGACATGGCATCCTACGTGTCAGCAGGAAAGAAACATCATTACTTTATAATAATAGATCAGCTAGTTGATAGAGAATCTAGACAAATCTCTATCTTATATGCTGTGTATAACACCGACAATGAACACACAGAAGAAGATACAGAGGGAAGAGTGTGAAGATATTTTCACATGTCGTAATCAATGCCGTTGCTGTGACAGAGTTGTTATCACATGTATGTTTATTGATTACCAATCTATTGAATACCAAAGGTTTCATTGTTTTTTTCTCTACAAAATTTTGACAAACAAACTTATAAAGGAATAACCAGAACATCAAGAGAGATTAGTAATAATACTAAATACTCAACGCCTAATTATTACGTGTTCTAGACTTCTTAATTTGTTAGTGGACATTAGTGAGTTGTCATATGAATGTAAACGCAATCTTTTTCTTTTAGTTCTTTTACTGACCTCTCAGTTGCTTATCACCTTTCAGCCACAAGGCCCACAACAAAAAGAATTGATTAAGGAAAAAAGAAAGATTTAAACTTACTTAAGAGAACAAAAAATATACAAAAATAGCATTAAATAAAATTCGTTCAACTAATAAAAAGATACAATATTTTGTAATTGATTACAAATTTTAAATGGCATTAAATTTTGTCTAAAAAATTTGATTTGACTTTTTTATATAATATTATATCATCAAAATAATTTATAATTAAACACATATTTTAAAATATATAATATAAATATATAATCTGCTACCATCTAAACTTTGGCTAGCTTTCAAATACCTGCTTAAGCGCTAGTTCTATGCAAAAGGTTTGGTTACTTTCCAACGACTAACGATATCTTTAATATTGTATTCATTTTCTTGGTCGACATTTTATTCATTTATTAGGGAAGGAGAGAAAAAAATAAGAACAAATTCCAAACAAACCCTAATACATGAAGAACTATATGCTATTTTGTGGTAAACGATAAAAAATACGTTCAAATTGTAACAGTCAGTTATGCGGCATTACGATCAAAATACGGCATATGTGCAGTGATTAAACAAATAATTGTTTCAAGTTTGTTTTAAAATAATATCTTGTCACTACTTCCATTTTTCTTTAAAACAAATTAAATCTTATCATAATAGCATATTATGTATAACATACTTCATGCTTACTATATGTATATAATTATTTTAATATTTCTAGTTTATAATATCTCAATTGATACTATTTATAGATATATTTTTAATAAATTAATATAAAATTATGTATGATATATTATGTTTAGTATTACCAAAATAAATTATATAAAACTTTGTATTTTTTAATATGTGTGAAAACTTTAAAATTCAAAATGGTATAGAGAGAGGATAATTTTATACCATTATTAGATAAGTGAATAATATAGAGTGATTTGGTTGGTGTTCTCTTTAACAAAATCAAAAAAAAAAATCAGGAAGCCGACATGTACAAGGCCCGAGGAAGAGAAGGGACACAGCTGTGGTGCAAAGAGTCGGTGCAAGACCACGTCATCTACTCATTTTCACACTGGGGAATGGTTCTTTTGTTCATTTTTATAAGAAGAGAAAAAACAAAATAACTCTGAACTCTTTGGAGATGAAAGATGTCATTGTCAAAAGAAACATCAAATGTAAATTCCACAAAACGCGTACCTTTTTCTTGAGTTGTGGACTGAAGAATGGTAGTAGACTAGCTAGCCAGCCAGCTGCTTCCATCTAACCTAGTGGACCAGGGCTATATGCATGGAACCATGACGTGTCCGATGTGTATAGAGATGCTGAGCTGGCACACACTCCCTTCTTCACTATATATTCACAAACTCCGTCCTCACTTCTCTTGTCTATCTATCATTCATATTACTACTAAGTTTTGTTGCATCTTTCTCTCTTTAGTATTAAAGCAAACCACAAACAAAAATGGGAAGCTGCTTTCTCTTCTTCGTCGTTTTACTATTATCGTCTTCCGTTGACGCCTGCGACCGATGTCTCCAACGCTCTAAGGCTGCTTATTTCTCCTCTGCCTCTGCTCTCTCCTGTATTCACTCATCCCTTCACTCTCTCTTATTGTTAAATAATTATTTTCTCATCCCTGTCTTTCTTCTACTCTTTTTTTTAGCGGGAGCTTGCTCCTATGGTTCTATGGCTACGAGTTTCTTCGCCGGTCACATAGCCGCTGCCGTGCCTTCAATATACAAAGACGGCGCCGGCTGCGGAGCTTGCTTCCAGGTCAGATGCAACAACCCTTCTCTTTGCAGCACCAGAGGAACCACGGTGATGGTCACCGACCTGAACATGAGCAACCAAACAGATCTTATCCTCAGCAGCAGAGCCTTCAGGGCCATGGCTAAGCCGGTTATTGGCGCCGACAGAGATCTTCTTAGACAAGGCGTTGTGGACATTCAATACCAGAGGTTCCAAACAAAACCCTTAGTTTTATTTCATTTAAATTAATATTTTTGCTTTAGTAGTAATATAATAACAAATATATTTTGAAAACAGAGTCCCTTGCGACTACGGAAACAAGAAGATGATGAATGTGAGAGTTGAAGAATCAAGCAAGAAGCCAAACTACTTGGCGATAAAGCTCTTATACCAAGGAGGCCAAACCGAAGTCGTAGCCATCGACATTGCTCAGGTTGGTTCTTCCCATTGGAGTTACATGACCAGAAGCCACGGAGCCGTCTGGGTCACTGACAAAGTACCAACCGGACCTCTTCAGTTCAGATTCGTGGTGACTGCTGGCTTCGACGGCAAAATGCTCTGGTCCCAGCGAGTTCTTCCGGCCAACTGGGAAGCTGGCAAGATCTACGACGCCGGCGTTCAGATCACCGACATTGCTCAGGAAGGTTGTGATCCATGCGACGATCACATCTGGAACTGATTTTTTTTTTTTTTTTACATAGCCTCATGTGTAATCAGCTATTCACTATTATTTGATTTTAACTGCAATCAATGTTAATTTATTAAAAACAAAAGAGAACTAAAGAAAGATTAAAAGATGGATATACATATACATGTATGTACAAAAGAGGTCTATATATATATGTACACAGGACCACCTTTCTTTCTACTTGTAACCCTTCAAATGACATTACATTTTGTGTTTTGGAAAAGAATGTTTGTTTCTTTGCATAAAGAGCACAAAAGAAAAAAAGAAAGGGAGAAAAGATTAGTCAGAAGATCTCATCATGGTCAACTTCTGGTTGATGATTCAAACTCGCTTCTAGTGGCCATGGGGACATTGCCAATGTCTGAGTACTCCCATGGCCATGAGTCTTGCTCGTCCTCTTTTAGTTTTTCATTGTCCTTCTTCTTCTTCTTTTGACAAATGCAGGAGGTCGGGTTCTCATGGAACTCTCCTTCTCCTGCTTTCATTTCATCTGGCTCCCCCATGAACCCTGTTTGGTATTTCCGGACCTTGGTTGAGAATTCATCCCATGTCATGTTGTGTCTGTTTGTGAAGATTTTATGGAGTTTCTTGGCGTTTGGACGGATGGTTACTTTATGTCCCATGTATCTTCTGCTCATATATATATATATATTTTTTTGTGAAAATTATAAAACAAGAGAGTGTGAAAAAATGTGATGTCAAGTATGCATGCATACCTTCTTCCGGCTAAGATTCTAGCCATGTTGCCGTTGTTGTTGGTGACAAATGCGTCGCTCTCATCACACACGATGAAGTCAAGAGCAGCCATGCGTGATGAGAAGCGTGCAAACGGAGCTAGCTCTTTCTTAGAAGTCAATGTCTCTTTTGTATGGATATTTGGAAACAGAGCTCTTAATGGTGCTAGTGTAGCATCCCCTCCGTATACCTCGCCTGATGCAACGTACAAGTGAACTTCTCTGCCAAAGCCTAAGCCCCTGAGCATCAGACCGATCTCCTCTGGAGTCAGGGGACATCTCCCGTGCTCCCGTACCTTGTCAGGGTTTGCCGCCTACACATTACATTGCAAATTAATTTAGTGTTGAATTGATGAAAGAGTTATTATACATATGGAAAGCAACTCATCCTCACGTGTAAAGTTTTCCACCTTCTTCTCATAGCTCCGAGTTCAAGTCTCTCTTTCTGACCTCCCCCATAATAGCATCCGGAGAAGGCCAGCATATCAGGTTCGAACCTAGAACAAACATGCCGCATCTGATTAGCTATATTCATTTTTTTTCTTTTTTTTTAAAGAGTTCTTTATTTGTGGTACCTGAGATGAAGGGCAACAAAGTGTTTGGATTTGGTTCTCATCCGGTCAACCAGAGTTTGGCCCATCTTGTTGATAGTCTCCGTATATCTCACCGCATGGTAGTTCACTCTACACCTCAGCTTCTGTAGCTCTGAATCCAGCTGGTTGGCCAGCCTGTAATCGAATTTAGAGAGTTGTACAACCTGCAATATCAGAGTTGATCATGAGCATACTCATAATAATATCAAAGAGGGCCAACTTTTGGAGTAGAAAACTGACTGACATGCTTCTTCTTAAGAAGGGGCAAAACACGCTGCAGGTAGCAAGAGGGTGTGCACTTCCTGGGAACACGAATGGACTGTAGGCCAATGAGTCTTGACTCTTCTCCTTTAGGAAGCTCCTTGATGATCTTGACATCTTTGGAGAGATGCGTAATGAACCAATCAACGTCAAATATTTCTTCGAAGTTGCTGCACCAAAAGAAGTTATGTGTTAGAAAAAAGCAAGAAATTCAATCTCCTTCAAATGCAGGAGAATAATATATATATATATATATATAGAGAGAGAGAGAGAGAGAGAGAGAGGAGGACCTGGTGTCCTTCCAGTATGAATTTTGGTCCAGTTTAGGGATCACAAGAGTGGCATTTAGGATGTAAGCCGCAACCACAGCGTCTATTATCTGAGTTAGATCCCCCCACCACCCAAAAAAAAAGAAAGTCAGAGAAACAAATCGGCTCTCCAAGCAGGTAGTATATAATATAATATGTGAAACTCACCCCTGTTCGCTGTTGGTTTAACCCTCCGCTCGTAGCGATCAGTAGATATCGATCTGTTTGACTCGTCTTATCCAAAACTGCCACCCATTCCAATAAGCATCAGCTGATAAAACAGAGGATTTTTTTTAAGGGTGCCTAACATACCTTGAAAGGTGTCACTGGCATTGCTGCAGCCATAGTAGGAGTTGGACAATTTCGAGCTCCATAAGTGCCGATCCGATCTTCCTCCATTTTCCTGAGATTACCAAAATAATGATATCATGTGTTTATTAAAAAAAAAGAGAAGGTATTCGGTAATGTATCAATGCTAAGAGCTTTTAACGTACGGGTACGAGAAGCTTGGGTTCCACGGCAATTTGATTCTTCCTCTGAAAACAAAACAGAGAAATGAATTTCTGAAGATGGATTTTCATATTAAGTTGTTGAAATGAATGAATGTAAACGTACGCCTGGTGGTGAGCGATGGATCACAGGAGGGAAGGAAAGGAGAAGAGGAGGAGGAGGAGGAGACAGCCGGAGAAGGCAGAGACCAGAGGGAATAAACGGTGACGGCGGCGAAGGAGTAGCAGTAACTGGTGTCGGATTCCGGCCATAGCCAGTTTTTTCTTGTCAGGTTCGGTGCCATAATTCTCCCTTTTCTTCATCTTCAAATTTAAAGACGCCATTAATTGTGTAAGACACAGGAGAAGGAGAAAGAGAGAGAGAGGGAGGGAGGGAGGCTACAAAGAATAAGAAGAAAACAAGAGAAATGGAAAGGAGAGTGTGCAAAATGAGGAGGCCGAGGATGAACAAGAGGTCATTTTTTTCTACAGAAATGACGTTGCTAAGGCAGAGCAAAAGTTGGTTGCCGAGAAACTATGAGACTAACTCCAAACTAATCTCCAACAAATAAACACTCAATATTTTTTTTAACTCTTTATTCGTATGTGTTTTAGCAACTTACCGAATCTCCCGCTTTGTTCTGTCTGTAAGTTGTATCATTACTTTTTTTTAATTAGTTAGCTGTTTGATGATCTCATTACATTCTTATCTCCTAATCTATTCCAGTTGAAATTGTCTTACTTTTTTCTATTCCAAAATTAGACTTATCTTCTAAATTTTTCTTTTGTTTTTAAAAGCCAACTAGTTCAAAATTTATAAGTTAAATACAGAAAATATAATATTAGAAAACTGTGTTTACGTGCAGGCATGTAATGATTAAATAGGCATGTAATGATTAAATAAAAACCGAAAAGAAGAATTCATTGTGGATGGAATATAACAGCATTTGAATAAAATCAAGTTATTGTCTATAGTAACAATAATAAAAAGCAATGGAATTGTACCTGCATGCATGAGGAGAGACTCACGCAATGGAAAGTCGCCCAAACAGAAACCATCGGAAAATGATTTTAAGTGTGTTTGTTTTGATGAATAGATAGTCTATTCTATTTAAATAGATTGATTAAAAAAATCATCTTATAAAAATATTTTATTAGATTAATTCACTAATAATTTTTATCTTATTAAAACATGAATATTATTTAGAAATAATTTATTTCTCAATGATATGTACAAAAAATGTCACTCACTATTTAATTAGTATACCTAGAACTCTTAAAAACAATAAGTATATCATTCAATTTGAGACCATCCAAATAAATTACTGTTAATATATCTTCTATTAATGGTTCTATAACTTAATCATATCCATAATTATTTTCAATTTAATTTAATCATATTTTATCATATTTTCTGGTTTTAAATGATTTTGACACCTTACCATCAGTTCAATCTTTCATGGCAACCATATTAGAACTATGAAATGTTTTATAAAATATTCAATCTGTCTATAATCTTTTATCCACAAGCAACTGGATTTAGTTTTTGAAACAGTTTTACTACCGATTTATTTCATTATATATTTTTCATTTTTTATCAGAAAAAACGTTTTGATGGATATTTAAATATGGATTTCAAAATAGATTAACTTCAATTTATTAAGACACTAGGAGGCTTTTCAAAAAAAACTGCAACCATGAAAGAAGTTCTCTAAAGTGGAAA
>NW_026616539.1:0-23983 GCF_000801105.2 Raphanus sativus | reverse complement strand
GAAGATTTATTCAAACTTCCTGGTTATTCTCCACTGATTAGTGGTTCCAAAATAAAGCTTCTTAGATCGTGGTTCATCCTGGTTTGATAAGATTCATGAAGATATTGCCATATGTCCGAACAGGCTAATCTAGAATCATCTGGATAGAAAAGTGGGATATCTTCTTACTCACAACTCCTATGAGATTTATTCAACTTCCTGGTTATTCTCCACATGATTAGTGGTTTCCAAATAAAGCTTCTTAGATCGTGGTTCATCCTGGTTTGATAAGAATCATGAAGATATTGCCATATGTCCGAACAGGCTAATCTGGAATCATCTGGATAGAAAGTGGGATATCTTTCTTACTCACAACTCCTATGAGATTATTCAACTTCCTGGTTATTCTCCACTGATTAGTGGTTCCAAATAAAGCTTCTTAGATCGATTGGTCATCCTTGGTTTGATAAGAATCATGAAGATTATTCCATATGTCCGAACAGGCTAATCTGGAATCATCTGGATAGAAAGTGGGATATCTCTTACTCACAACTCCTATGAGATTTATTCAACTTCCTGGTTATTCTCCACTGATTAGTGGTTCCAAATAAAGCTTCTTAGATCGGTGGTTCATCCTGGTTTGATAAGAATCATGAATATATGCCATATGTCCGAACAGGCTAATCTGGAATCATCTGGATAGAAAGTGGGATATCTTCTTACTCACAACTCCTATGAGATTTTTTCAACTTCCTGGTTATTCTCCACTGATTAGTGGTTCCAAATCAAGCTTCTTAGATCGTGGTTCATCCTGGTTTGATAAGAATCATGAAGATATTGCCATATGTCCGAACAGGCTAATCTGGAATCATCTGGATAGAAAGTGGGATATCTTCTTACTCACAACTCCTATGAGATTTATTCAACTTCCTGGTTATTCTCCACTGATTAGTGGTTCCAAATAAAGCTTCTTAGATCGTGGTTCATCCTGGTTTGATAAGAATCATGAAGATATGCCATATGTCCGAACAGGCTAATCTGGAATCATCTGGATAGAAAGTGGGATATCTTCTTACTCACAACTCCTATGAGATTTATTCAACTTCCTGGTTATTCTCCACTGATTAGTGGTTCCAAATAAAGCTTCTTAGATCGTGGTTCATCCTGGTTTGATAAGAATCATGAAGATAATGGCATATGTCCGAACAGGCTAATCTGGAATCATCTGGATAGAAGTGGGATATCTTCTTGCTCACAACACTTATGAGATTTATTCAACTTCCTGGTTATTCTCCACTGATTAGTGGTTCCAAATAAAGCTTCTTAGATCGTGGTTCATCCTGGTTTGATAAGAATCATGAAGATATTGCCATATGTCCGAACAGGCTAATCTGGAATCATCTGGATAGAAAGTGGATATCTTCTTACTCACAACTCCTATGAGATTTATTCAACTTCCTGGTTATTCTCCACTGATTAGTGGTTCCAAATAAAGCTTCTTAGATCGTGGTTCATCCTGGTTTGATAAGAATCATGAAGATATTGCCATATGTCCGAACAGGCTAATCTGGAATCATCTGGATAGAAAGTGGGATATCTTCTTACTCACAACTCCTATGAGATTTATTCAACTTCCTGGTTATTCTCCACTGATTAGTGGTTCCAAATAAAGCTTCTTAGATCGTGGTTCATCCTGGTTTGATAAGAATCATGAAGATATTGCCATATGTCCGAACAGGCTAATCTGGAATCATCTGGATAGAAAGTGGGATATCTTCTTACTCAAAACTCCTATGAGATTTATTCAACTTCCTGGTTATTCTCCACTGATTAGTGGTTCCAAATAAAGCTTCTTAGATCGTGGTTCATCCTGGTTTGATAAGAATCATGAAGATATTGCCATATGTCCGAACAGGCTAATCTGGAATCATCTGGATAGAAAGTGGGATATCTTCTTACTCACAACTCCTATGAGATTTATTCAACTTCCTGGTTATTCTCCACTGATTAGTGGTTCCAAATAAAGCTTCTTAGATCGTGGTTCATCCTGGTTTGATAAGAATCATGAAGATAATGGCATATGTCCAAACAGGCTAATCTGGAATCATCTGGATAGAAGGTGGGATATCTTCTTACTCACAACACTTATGAGATTTATTCAACTTCCTGGTTATTCTCCACTGATTAGTGGTTCCAAATAAAGCTTCTTAGATCGTGGTTCATCTTGGTTTGATAAGAATCATGAAGATATTGCCATATGTCCGAACAGGCTAATCTGGAATCATCTGGATAGAAAGTGGGATTTCTTCTTAATCACAACTCCTATGAGACTTATTCAACTTCCTGGTTATTCTCCACTGATTAGTGGTTCCCAATCAAGCTTCTTAGATCGTGGTTCATCCTGGTTTGATAAGAATCATGAAGATATTGACATATGTCCGAACAGGCTAATCTGGAATCATCTGGATAGAAAGTGGGATATCTTCTTACTCACAACTCCTATGAGATTTATTCAACTTCCTGGTTATTCTCCACTGATTAGTGGTTCCAAATAAAGCTTCTTAGATCGTGGTTCATCCTGGTTTGATAAGAATCATGAAGATAATGGCATATGTCCGAACAGGCTAATCTGGAATCATCTGGATAGAAAGTGGGATATCTTCTTACTCACAACACTTATGAGATTTATTCAACTTCCTGGTTATTCTCCACTGATTAGTGGTTCCAAATAAAGCTTTTTAGATCGTGGTTCATCCTGGTTTGATAAGAATCATGAAGATATTGCCATATGTCCGAACAGGCTAATCTGGAATCATCTGGATAGAAAGTGGGATATCTTCTTACTCACAACTCGTGTGAGATTTATTCAACTTCCTGGTTATTCTCCACTGATTAGTGGTTCCCAATCAAGCTTCTTAGATATTGGTTCATCCTGGTTTGATAAGAATCATAAAGATATGGCATATGTCCGAACAGGCTAATCTGGAATCATCTGGATAGAAGGTGGGATATCTTCTTGCTTACAACACTTATGAGATTTATTCAACTTCCTGGTTATTCTCCACTGATTAGTGGTTCCAAATAAAGCTTCTTAGATCGTGGTTCATCCTGGTTTGATAAGAATCATGAAGATATTGCCATATGTCCGAACAGGCTAATCTGGAATCATCTGGATAGAAAGTGGGATATCTTCTTACTCACAACTCCTATGAGATTTATTCAACTTCCTGGTTATTCTCCACTGATTAGTGGTTCCAAATAAAGCTTCTTAGATCGTGGTTCATCCTGGTTTGATAAGAATCATGAAGATATTGCCATATGTCCGAACAGGCTAATCTGGAATCATCTGGATAGAAAGTGGGATATCTTCTTACTAACAACTACTATGAGATTTATTCAACTTCCTGGTTATTCTCCACTGATTAGTGGTTCCAAATAAAGCTTCTTAGATCGTGGTTCATCCTGGTTTGATAAGAATCATAAAGATAATGGCATATGTCCGAACAGGCTAATCTGGAATCATCTGGATAGAAAGTGGGATATCTTCTTAATCACAACTCCTATGAGATTTATTCAACTTCCTGGTTATTCTCCACTGATTAGTGGTTCCCAATCAAGCTTCTTAGATCGTGGTTCATCCTGGTTTGATAAGAATCATGAAGATATTGACATATGTCCGAACAGGCTAATCTGGAATCATCTGGATAGAAAGTGGGATATCTTCTTACTAACAACTACTATGAGATTTATTCAACTTCCTGGTTATTTTCCACTGATTAGTGGTTCCAAATAAAGCTTCTTAGATCGTGGTTCATCCTGGTTTGATAAGAATAATAAAGATAATGGCATATGTCCCGAACAAATCTAGAATCATCTGGATAGAAGGTGGGATATCTTCTTGCTCACAACACTTATGAGATTTATTCAACTTCCTGGTTATTCTCCACTGATTAGTGGTTCCAAATAAAGCTTCTTAGATCGTGGTTCATCCTGGTTTGATAAGAATCATGAAGATATTGCCATATGTCCGAACAGGCTAATCTGGAATCATCTGGATAGAAAGTGGGATATCTTCTTACTCACAACTCCTATGAGATTTATTCAACTTCCTGGTTATTCTCCACTGATTAGTGGTTCCAAATAAAGCTTCTTAGATCGTGGTTCATCCTGGTTTGATAAGAATCATGAAGATATTGCCATATGTCCGAACAGGCTAATCTGGAATCATCTGGATAGAATGTGGGATATCTTCTTACTCACAACTCCTATGAGATTTATTCAACTTCCTGGTTATTCTCCACTGATTAGTGGTTCCAAATAAAGCTTCTTAGATCGTGGTTCATCCTGGTTTAATAAGAATCATGAAGATATTGCCATTTGTCCGAACAGGCCAATCTGGAATCATCTGGATAGAAAGTGGGATATCTTCTTACTCACAACTCCTGTGAGATTTATTTAACTTCCTGGTTATTCTTCACTGATTAGTGGTTCCAAATAAAGCTTCTTAGATAGTGGTTCATCCTGGTTTGATAAGAATCATGAAGATATTGCCATATGTCCGAACAGGCTAATCTGGAATCATCTGGATAGAAAGTGGGATATCTTCTTAATCACAACTCCTATGAGACTTATTAACTTCCTGGTTATTCTCCACTGATTAGTGGTTCCAAATAAAGCTTCTTAGATCGTGGTTCATCCTGGTTTGATAAGAATCATGAAGATAATGGCATATGTCCAAACAGGCTAATCTGGAATCATCTGGATAGAAGGTGGGATATCTTCTTACTCACAACACTTATGAGATTTATTCGACTTCCTGGTTATTCTCCACTGATTAGTGGTTCCAAATAAAGCTTCTTAGATCTGTTGACATGAAGAATAAATAAGCAGCAAGTGTAAGGATTGTGAATACAAGACAATGGGAAGCAAGAGGGAAACGAGAAGATATGAATTAAACAAGGAGTTGAGGTTACTTGAGAAACAAGTGAATTAATACAACCTAATAGTACCATGCAAGCAAAGGAAGCATGTGGGAAGCAAGTGGACGAGTTTATTTGATTCAGAATAAATTAAATAAACTCACCAAAGTAATGTGACCGTTGGAGAAGCAGCATCACGTGATGGGTTAATGTTGCACAACAAAACAGCCGTTTGGTTAAGTCACTTTCACACTGCCGTGCTCTGCTCCAATGCTCTTGGACTCTTTCTCTATTGTTTATTCATATTCTGGAGTTTACTAAATTAATAGTTTCCTAGGATATTTTGGATTGTCTATTTATGTAACACACATTGCAACTAAATGAATTAAGGAAAAACATTTCCTAAGTCTTTGTTTCTCTCTTTACTCACGCCATGCTCTCTCTCTTCTGTCTCAATGTTCTTCATCTGAACTAGATTAATTCTCACATTCCTTCATGGTATCAGAGCTTAAAAGCTCCTGAAACCTGCTTTCTCTTATTTGATTCTACTTCAAGTTTTACATTCTACTTATTACTTCCGCAAATTGTTATAAACACTCTGATTTCTTTTTCAAAAATTATTTCTCTCTGTTCTTGAGCTGTTCTTGCTGTTCTTGAGGTGTTCTTGATGGATATGGCAGAAAACTCAAAGATGGTGGTGATTCCAGTTACTCTTAAGGGAGCTAACTATTTACTGTGGGCTAGACTTGCTAAGGCTGCTCTTGGAGGCAGAGGACTCTGGGAGGTGGTGGAAGAAGGCAAGAACCCAAAGAAAACTATCCTAGGAGAGGATGGTAAAGAAGTGGTGACAGCTGATGCTGCTGGTGACAAGAAAAGAAATCAAGAGGATCTCATGGTTCTGACCATTCTACACAGCAGCCTTGAAGTCTCAATCTTGGAAGCTTACTCCTACTGTGAAACTTCCAAAGACTTATGGGATACACTAAAGAAGGTGTATGGAAACCAGTCAAACATTAGTAGAGTGTTTGAAGTCAAGAGGGCCATCAACACTCTTAGCCAAGAAGACACTGACTTTGATAAGCACTTTGGGAAGTTCAGATCTTTGTGGGCTGAACTGGAGATGTTGAGGCCAGGAACTGTTGACCCTGATGTACTAAATGAGAGGAGGGAACAAGACAAAGTATTTGCTTTGCTATTCACCCTCAACCCTGGTTACAATGACCTAATAAAGCATATCCTAAGGAGTCAGAAACTGCCTTCACTAGATGAGGTGTGTGCTCAAATCCAAAAGGAGCAAGGATCAGTGGGTCTCTTTGGGAGAAAGGGAGAACTCATCATGGCAAATCAAGCTGAAAGGGCAGAGAACAACACTGAAGGCGTGGCTAACAAGGGGTTCCACAAGCCAGAGGATAAGAAAGTGTGGGTATGTGATCACTGCAAGAAGAAAGGTCATGGAAAGGACAAGTGCTGGATCCTCCATCCCCATCTCAAACCTCAGAAGTTCCGGACCCCTTATGCAGATGCAAGGGCAAGTTTTTCTGGTGATATAGGGGAACCATCCACACCACAACGCCCCCTTGCTTCTGGTGAAGGGAAGACACTATCATTCAGTGGCTGCTCAGCTGTGAGGACTACACAAGATGAGTCCATCAAGAAATCTGACATTGAGGCTCTCATCAAAGCTCTCAAGGAGTCTGGTAACACTCTTGGTTTCTCCCTGAGTGCATCATATAAATCACCTAGGGCTCTTACTACTTCACTGCATTCATCACATACATCTAGTAGTGTTAAGCCTTTAGTCATTGACTCTGGTGCTTCACACCACATGATTAGTGATGTAGAGCTGATCAGTGATATAAAACCTGTCTTAGGTAATGTCATGATTGCAAATGGAGATAAAATACCAATTAAAGGTGTAGGAACTCTTAGGCTTTTTGATAAGGACACAAAAGCATTTTATATGCCATCCTTTGCATCAAATCTTTTATCTGTCAAGAGAACTGCCACAGATTTAAATTGCAATGTCATTTTTAGTCCTAATGAGGTTGTGTTTCAGGATATTGAGACTCTTAAGTTGATTGGGAAAGGTGTCACCAAGGAGGACCTATACCTACTTGAAGATCTCAAGACTGTTTCAAATTTATCTTCAGCTTTTAGTTCAATTTCTGTTTTAAATAAGGATGTTTTATGGCATGCTAGGCTAGGCCATCCCCATTCTCATGCACTGAAACTGTTGTTACCTGATATTTCCTTTAAAAATGATGGCTGTGAAGCATGTATTCTTGGCAAACATTGCAAGACTGTTTTCTTTAAGTCATCTACTATCTATGAAAACTGCTTTGATCTTATACATTCTGATGTCTGGACTGCCCCATGCATATCTAGGGAGAATCATATGATAATTTGTATGGATTAAGAGAGTATGAGTGGAGATTTGTTAAGAACTATATGAAGAACAAAGAGATAAACCGAGAGAGAGACAAGAAAGAGAGAGAGAGAGGTTTGCGCAAAGTAACAAGAGAGAGATGAGGAAAATATTTCCCTTGCTTGATTCAGAACATGTTACAAGATATTTAAGGACCAACACATGAGCAAATCGACAATAACAGATACAATAAACTAATGAGAGATAGTACAAGAAGAATAAACAAATAGGAGAGAGACTGGTCGATCTTGGCTCGGCCAGACGAGTGATAGTGACCGTTCACAACGGTTCTCTGCCTCTGATCTTCCTTAGACAGACCCGTGACTTCTTCCTCAACGACTCTATTCTTCTTGTATCGACATCCCCTCTTGTTTCTAGTCAATGTATCCTTCCTTGGTGATTTAAATAAGACTCTTCCTTGCCTTGCACGACACACAATAGTAAACCATCAACTCTTCATGCGCATGCATTGTCTCTTATTCATCACCACTGTCTATGCTAGCTTCATGTCTTCACTCCTTATTATTGCTTCATGTCAACACTCCCCCTCAAGCTTGACCATAGGTATTGATCAAGCTTGGAAACCATGAAGCATTCCCTCATTAAAACCTTTACTTGGAAAAACCACTTGGGATAAAAACCAAGCAAAGGAAAAAGAGTAGAATCCTTCATGACTAAGGGGATCAGTGACAGGTGAGGTCTATGAGTCCAAGCTTAGGATGGATGAACTCACAAACCTTGCTACTGGCTGCCTTGGTGAAGATGTCAGCCAGTTGATCCTCACTCCGAGTGTAGCATGGAAGGATCACTAGCTGCTCCACTGCTTGTCTTACTTTGTGGCAGTCCACCTCTATGTGCTTAGTCCTCTCATGGAAGACTGAGTTGCTTGCGATGTGTATTGCTGCTTGGTTGTCACAATGCATGGTCATTGGTGTACTGATCTCAATGCCCAAATCCTTGAGTAGACCTTTGATCCATATCAGCTCACTGGTAAGTTTCCTCATTGCTCTATATTCTGCTTCAGCACTTGAGCAAGATACCACCTTTTGCTTCTTACTCTTCCATGTGACTAGATTCCCTCCAATGAATGTGCAATACCCTGTGGTTGATCTTCTGTCTACTCTGTCTCCAGCCCAATCAGCATCACAATATCCCACAACTTCAGTACTCTTGTTACACGCCATCCAAACTCCTTGACCTGGCGCCTCTCTTAAGTATCTCAAGATCCTTTCTACCATGTTCCAATGGTGCACCTTAGGAGCTCCCATGTGTTGACTCACTTGGTTCACAGCAAAGCACACATCTGGTCTGGTAATGGTTAGATAGATGAGCTTGCCCACCATTCTTCTATACTTCTTGATATCTTGAAATGGAGTAGATTCATACTCCCCCTCTCGCAGCACCTTGTAGCCTTCTTCCAATGGTGTTTTGGCCTGTCTACTTCCAATGGTTCCTGCCTCATTCAAGATATCAAGTGTGTACTTCCTTTGAGATATGAACAGCCCCTCTTTAGAGCGGCAGAATTCAATACCTAGGAAGTACTTTAACTCTCCCAAATCCTTAATATCAAAAGTAGATTTGAGAAAAGATTTAGTTGAGATGATACCTTCCTTGTTGCTACCAGTGATGATTATATCATCAACATACACCAGTATAACTATGATGCCTTCCTTGCTGGTGAGAGTGAAGAGAGAATGGTCTGCTTGAGACTTCACAAAGCCTCTTCCATTCAATGTTGAGCTTAACTTGTGATACCATGCTCTTGGAGATTGTTTCAATCCGTAGATGGCCTTCCTGAGTCTAAGCACATTTCCTGGTTTCACCATGTCTTCAAGGCCAGGAGGAGGTCTCATGTATACTTCATCATCTAACTCTCCTTGAAGAAATGCATTCTTCACATCCATTTGCCACAAATCCCACTCCAAGTTGACGGCAAGTGAGAGTAGGATTCTTATGGTGTGCAGTTTTGCCACTGGTGCAAATGTATCCAAGTAATCTTCACCATACACTTGAGTGTAACCTCTTGCCACCAGTCTGGTTTTCTTCCTCTCGGGCTTTCCATTGGCTCCATACTTGATTGTGAAGAGAAGCCGACTTGTCACTGCTTTCTTCCCTTTGGGAAGCTCACTTTCAAAGTATGTTCCATTCTTTTCCATAGCTCCCATCTCCTCTCCAACAGATGCTCCCCACTCTTCATCTTGTATGGCTTCCTCATATGTCTTTGGAATCCATTCTTGATCCAATTCGGTGATGAAGGCTTGATGTTCTGCTGGATAGTGAGCTAGTGAGCATACTGCACTGATTGGATGTGCCACGGCTTTAGCATTGAAGTAAACCCTTGTGTTGATCCATTCTGAAGCTGGTCTCCTGTTCCTTGTACTCCTTCTCAAGGTTTGTATTTGATCAGCTTGATTGTTGTCACTTGGTTCCTCATGAGTTTCTGTGGCTGCTTGTGGTTGTGATCCCATCTCTTCTTGATCATGGGATACTCCTGAGTTCTCTTCAGGCTGAACTTGCGCAGTTTGATCATCTCCATGGCCCCCTTCATGATCATGATGAGATACTCCAACTTCTTCCACTACTTCTTCAGCAGCCCGAGTGGAGGTCTCCCTGACCCTTTCTGATGCCTTTGGTAGACTGATGCCAAGTCTCTCCATAATGGTTCTCAGGTTGTTAGCTCTATCAGTGGCTGATTGAGAGAGATCTTTGAGCTCATCCCAACTCTTTTCATCATAGTAGCCGGTTGATTCCATGAACTTAACATCCCTTGATACCAGAACTCTTCTAGTCTCTGGTACATAACATTTGTAACCCTTCTGGTGGGTTGAATACCCAATGAACATTGCCTTTCTACTCTTGGCCTCCAGCTTGTTTCTAAGCTCTCCTGGAATCAAAACAAAACACACACACCCAAACACACGCAAGTGATCTATGGATGATCTAGTTTTGTTCAATACCTCATATGGAGTGGCATTGTGAAGAACTCTTGTTGGCGTGCGGTTGATAAGATAAGCAGCAGTAACCACTGCATCTCCCCAAAACCGCTTAGGCACATTGGAGTGGAACATCATGCTCCTGGCCACTTCCATCAAGTGTCTATTCTTCCTTTCTGCCACACCATTTTGTTGAGGTGTGTAAGGACAGCTTGTTTGGTGTATGATTCCGTGTGTAGCTAGGTGTTGTTTGAAGGCTGAGCTAGTGTATTCACCACCATTATCTGATCTAAGAATTTTAATCTTAACATTGAAATGGTTAGTGACATAATTCTGAAAATTTTTAAAGGCTTCTAGTACCCTATCTTTTGATTGCAGCAAAGTAATCCAAGTGTACTTAGACTTTTCATCTATAAAAGTCACAAAATACTTATGCTGTTCTCTAGATGCACAAGGAGCAGTCCAAACATCAGAATGGATTAAATCAAAGCAATTATCATAGATGGTCATTGATTTAGGAAACACATTTCTACAATGTTTTCCTAATATACAAGCCTCACAATCGCTTTTAAAAGTAATACTAGGCAACAGGATGTTCAAGGCATGAGAATGAGGATGTCCTAATCTAGCATGCCATATTACATCTTTAGGGAATTCAGAAACAGAATTGAAATAGCAAGATAAATCAGAAGCTGGTCTTGTGTCCTCAAGCAAGTACAAGTCTCCCTTGGTAACACCTTTTCCAAGCAACTTACTAGAATCAATATCCTGAAAAGACACACTGTTAGGCCTGAAAGTAACTTGACAATTCAAATCATTAGTCACTCTTTTAACCGACAGCAGGTTAGAAGCAAATGTGGGCATGTAAAAAGCTTTAGACACTTTGTCAAACAATTTTAGATCACCAACTCCTTCTATTGGAATTTTATCTCCATTTGCTATCATCACATTTCCTAAGGCAGGTTGAATGTTTTTAATCAAGCTTAAATCACTAATCATATGGTGTGATGCACCAGAATCAATAATCAGAGGTTTAGCAGTTTTAAAAACACTCATAGAGCTACCAACAGTGTGAGAAGCACTAAGAGAAGTACCAAGAGTTTTAGGTATACCAGATTCTTTTAAGGCCTTGATGAAAGCACTTAAGTCAGACTTTGTGATGATCTCATCTAGATTGGCCCTTGGTGTAGCATAGACTGATGCAGAGGTCATGGCACTCCCCACGCCACTGCTGCTTGCTCCCATAGGGTGTGGTGTGGTCGGCTCTGCCCCATCAGTTGAAAGGTTTGCTCTTGCATCCTGGTGCTGAGGGCGAGTTTCCCTGAACTTGTTTGGCTTCAAGTGAGGGTGAAGAAGCCAGCACTTGTCCTTTAGGTGACCTCTCTTCTTGCAATGGTCACAGATCAAGGCTTTCTTCTCCTCTTGCTTGTATGCCTTGTTGGCCACAGCTTCTTCAGCCTGGTGAGCCATGTTCAGGTCTCCTTTGTTGCCAAATAAGCCCACTGATCCTTCCTCTTTCTGGATTTGAGCGCATACTTCATCCAGGTCAGGAAGCTTGTCAGATCTCAAGATATGCTTAATCAAGCTACCATAAGATGGGCTGAGGGTGAGCAGCAGTCCAAACACTTTATCCTCTTCACGCCTGGTTAGGAGAGTGGTAGGATCTGTTGTGTGTGGCCTTAGTATCTCCATCTCTGCCCAAAGAGACCTGAACTTGCCAAAGTGAGGTTGGAACTCTCCATCTCCTTGGTTAAGGGCGCCAATGGCTCTTTTCACTTCAAATACTCTAGTAAGGTTGGAGACATTTCCATAGACCTTGTAGAGAGTATCCCACAGCTGCTTGGTAGTCTCACAGTAGGAGTAAGACTCCATTATTGCTGGTTCAAGAGAGCTGAGGAGAGCTGAGAGCACCATGAGGTCTTCTTGACTCCATTTTTCTTCATCAGCTACCACCACTACCTCTTTTCCATCTTCTCCTTGGGTGATTTGCTTTGGAGCAGCTTCTGTTGTAGCATACTTCCATAAACCTCTTCCTCCAAGGGCTCTCTTCACCATCCTTGCCCAGAAGAGGTAGTTAACCCCTTTCAAGGTCACAGGTATGTTGAGATGTTTGTTGTTGTTGTTGTTTTCTTCCATTCTTCCTTCAGAATCGCCAAGAACTTTTCAAGAACAGGAGAGAGAAAGTTTAAAGAAAAAGATTGAAACAAGAACAGAGTGTTTGCGGAAGTTTGATTTAGGTTCAAGAGCTTTGTTGCTCTGATACCATGATAATTTGTATGGATTAAGAGAGTATGAGTGGAGATTTGTTAAGAACTATATGAAGAACAAAGAGATAAACCGAGAGAGAGACAAGAAAGAGAGAGAGAGAGGTTTGCGCAAAGTAACAAGAGAGAGATGAGGAAAATATTTCCTTACTTGATTCAGAACATGTTACAAGATATTTAAGGACCAACACATGAGCAAATCGACAATAACAGATACAATAAACTAATGAGAGATAGTACAAGAAGAATAAACAAATAGGAGAGAGACTGGTCGATCTTGGCTCGGCCAGACGAGTGATAGTGACCGTTCACAACGGTTCTCTGCCTCTGATCTTCCTTAGACAGACCCGTGACTTCTTCCTCAACGACTCTATTCTTCTTGTATCGACATCCCCTCTTGTTTCTAGTCAATGTATCCTTCCTTGGTGATTTAAATAAGACTCTTCCTTGCCTTGCACGACACACAATAGTAAACCATCAACTCTTCATGCGCATGCATTGTCTCTTATTCATCACCACTGTCTATGCTAGCTTCATGTCTTCACTCCTTATTATTGCTTCATGTCAACATCATAGATACTTTGTCACCTTTATAGATCAAAAATCGAAATACACTTGGTTGACCATGATTCCAACTAAAGACAGAGTGCTAGAAGCTTTTATTAATTTCCAGAACTACATAACTAACCAATTTAATGTTAAGATCAAAGTGTTCAGGTCAGATAATGGGGGTGAATATACAAGTGGTGCTTTCAAAAATCACCTAGCCAAACATGGAATCATTCATCAAACCAGCTGCCCATATACTCCACAACAAAATGGTGTAGCTGAGAGAAAGAACAGACACCTCATGGAAGTGGCAAGGTCTATGATGTTTCAAACCAATGTACCTAAGCGCTTCTGGAGTGATGCTGTCATGACAGCATGTTACCTCATAAATAGAACACCCACAAGGATTCTTGGTGATCTGACACCATATGAGGTATTGAACACTAGAAAACCCTCTATTGATCACTTAAGAGTATTTGGATGCTTGTGTTATGTTTTGCAGCCAAGAGAGCAGAGAAACAAGCTTGAAGCTAGGAGTACAAAGGCTGTATTCCTAGGCTATTCCATTACCCAAAAGGGGTATAAATGTTATGATCCAGAAGCCAGAAGAGTGCTAGTCTCAAGGGATGTAAAATTTGTGGAATCCAGAGGATATTATGAGGAGAAGAGTTGGGACAAGCTCAAAGATCTATCTCAAACACCCTCAGATAGGGCAGATAACCTGAGGCGCATCATGGAGAACCTTGGCATCAGTATGCCATCACCCAACCAAGAAGAAAGATCATCCGGCAATCAAGAGACTAGGCAATGTCCAGAGACTGTGATTGAAGAAGTTGACCAAGCTAGAGGAGATACTCATCCTGATCCTGAAGGGGGGAATCAAGAAGAACCAACTGGTCAAGATCATGATCAGGATGAGAGACAACAAGAAGATGCAGTGGAGCAGCAGCCTGTTGGAGATTCAGTAGGCAATGAGCAGAGTGTGGAGGATAGTCAGCCGCTTAGGAGAAGCACAAGGCAGAGAAAACCTCCATCCAATTGGTCCAATACAAGAGTATACTTTAACAGCCAGGCAGTAGCTCATCCCATTCAAGCTGTCTGTTCCCTTGCTCAATATCCAGTAGAGCATCAAGCATTCATCACCAGCTTGGATGAAGAGTACATTCCGAGGTCCTATGAAGAAGCAATGGCACTGGATGAGTGGAGAGAATCTGTTGGAGATGAAATTGGTGCTATGGTCAGGAATAACACATGGTATGAAACCAAACTCCCCAAGGGCAAGAAGGCAGTAACAAGCAGGCTACTCTTCACTATAAAGTATCTAGCTAATGGGAAACCAGAGAGGAAGAAGACGAGGCTTGTTGCAAGAGGGTACACTCAGGTCTATGGGGAAGATTACTTAGACACATTTGCACCAGTGGCCAAGTTACACACAATCAGAGTGGTTCTCTCATTGGCAGTAAACTTAGAGTGGGATCTATGGCAGATGGATGTCAAAAATGCCTTCCTTCAAGGTGAATTAGAAGATGAAGTCTATATGAGACCACCTCCTGGTATGGAAGACCTTGTGCAGCCAGGAAATGTGCTTAGGCTAAAGAAAGCAATATATGGACTAAAGCAATCTCCAAGAGCCTGGTATCATAAGCTCAGCACTACACTCAATGGAAGAGGATTCAACAAGTCTGAAGCTGATCACACACTCTTTACACTCACTACGCAGCAAGGCATTATAGTCATCCTCATATATGTTGATGACATTATCATCACAGGGAGTGATAAGGAAGGTATCATCTCAACTAAGGCTTTTCTTAAATCCTCATTTGATATAAAAGACTTGGGTGAACTAAAGTACTTTCTAGGGATTGAGATATGCCGATCTAAAGAGGGGCTATTCTTAAACCAAAGAAAGTACACACTTGATATGTTGAGTGAGGCAGGTGATCTAGGAGGAAAGAGAGCAAAGACCCCACTGGAAGATGGTTACAAAGTGCTGCGCAAGGGGGAGTTTCAAGACAAACCATTTGGAGATGTGAAGCAATATAGGAGGATGGTTGGAAAACTCATATATCTAACCATCACAAGACCAGACATATGTTTTGCTGTGAACCAAGTGAGCCAGCAGATGCAAGCACCAAAAGTACACCATTGGAACATGGTTGAGAGGATCCTAAGGTACCTAAGAGAGGCACCAGGACAAGGAATCTGGATGGGATGCAATAGGAGCACTGAGATAGTAGGATACTGTGATGCTGATTGGGCAGGAGATAGGGTTGATAGGAGATCAACTACTGGATATTGCACCTTCATTGGAGGCAATTTAGTGACTTGGAAGAGCAAGAAGCAGAAAGTGGTGTCATGCTCAAGTGCTGAAGCTGAATACAGAGCCATGAGGAAGCTCACAAACGAGTTGATTTGGATCAAGGGGTTGCTAAGAGATTTGGGAATTGAAGCTACAACTCCAATCACTATGCATTGTGATAACCAGGCTGCTATACACATTGCCAGCAACTCAGTCTTCCATGAGAGGACTAAACATATTGAGGTTGATTGCCATAAGGTGAGGCAAGCTGTTGAGCAGAAGATCATCCTCCCTTGTTACACAAGAAGTGAAGATCAGTTGGCTGACATCTTTACCAAGGCTGCAAGCACCAAGGTCTGCGAGTTCATCCATTCTAGGTTAGGACTCGTGGATCTCTCATCACACTGATCCTCTTAGCCATGAAGTGTTCTACTCTTTTTCCTTGGCTTGATTTTTATCCCAAGTGGTTTTTCCAAGTTAAGGTTTTAATGAGGGAATGCTTCATGGTTTCCAAGCTTGACCAGTTCCTATGGTCAAGCTTGAGGGGGAGTGTTGACATGAAGAATAAATAAGCAGCAAGTGTAAGGATTGTGAATACAAGACAATGGGAAGCAAGAGGGAAACGAGAAGATATGAATTAAACAAGGAGTTGAGGTTACTTGAGAAACAAGTGAATTAATACAACCTAATAGTACCATGCAAGCAAAGGAAGCATGTGGGAAGCAAGTGGACGAGTTTATTTGATTCAGAATAAATTAAATAAACTCACCAAAGTAATGTGACCGTTGGAGAAGCAGCATCACGTGATGGGTTAATGTTGCACAACAAAACAGCCGTTTGGTTAAGTCACTTTCACACTGCCGTGCTCTGCTCCAATGCTCTTGGACTCTTTCTCTATTGTTTATTCATATTCTGGAGTTTACTAAATTAATAGTTTCCTAGGATATTTTGGATTGTCTATTTATGTAACACACATTGCAACTAAATGAATTAAGGAAAAACATTTCCTAAGTCTTTGTTTCTCTCTTTACTCACGCCATGCTCTCTCTCTTCTGTCTCAATGTTCTTCATCTGAACTAGATTAATTCTCACATTCCTTCAAGATCGTGGTTCATCTTGGTTTGATAAGAATCATGAAGATATTGCCATATGTCAGAACAGGCTGATCTGGAATCATCTGGATAGAAAGTGGGATTTCTTATTAATCACAACTCCTATGAGACTTATTCAACTTCCTGGTTATTCTCCACTGATTAGTGGTTCCCAATCAAGCTTCTTAGATCGTGGTTCATCCTGGTTTGATAAGAATCATGAAGATATTGACATATGTCCGAACAGGCTAATCTGGAATCATCTGGATAGAAAGTGGGATATCTTCTTAATCACAACTCCTATGAGACTTATTCAACTTCCTGGTTATTCTCCACTGATTAGTGGTACCAAATAAAGCTTCTTAGATCGTGGTTCATCCTGGTTTGATAAGAATCATGAAGATAATGGCATATGTACGAACAGGCTAATCTGGAATCATCTGGATAGAAGGTGGGATATCTACTTACTCAGAACACTTATGAGATTTATTCGACTTCCTGGTTATTCTCCACTGATTACTGGTTCCAATAAAGCTTTTTAGATCGTGGTTCATCCTGGTTTGATAAGAATCATGAAGATATTGTCATATGTCCGAACAGGCTAATCTAGAATCATCTGGATAGAAAGTGGGATATCTTCTTACTCACAACTCCTGTGAGATTTATTCAACTTCCTGGTTATTCTCCACTGATTAGTGGTTCCCAATCATGCTTCTTATATATTGGTTCATCCTGGTTTGATAAGAATCATAAAGATATTGACATATGTCCGAACAGGCTAATCTGGAATCATCTGGATAGAAGGTGGGATATCTTCTTGCTTACAACACTTATGAGATTTATTCAACTTCCTGGTTATTCTCCACTGATTAGTGGTCCCAAATAAAGCTTCTTAGATCGTGGTTCATCCTGGTTTGATAAGAATCATGAAGATATTGCCATATGTCCGAACAGCCTAATCTGGAATCATCTGGATAGAAAGTAGGATATCTTCTTACTCACAACTCCTATGAGATTTATTCAACTTCCTGGTTATTCTCCACTGATTAGTGGTTCCAAATAAAGCTTCTTAGATCGTGGTTCATCCTGGTTTGATAAGAATCATGAAGATATTGCCATATGTTTGAACAGGCTAATCTGGAATCATCTCGATAGAAAGTGGGATATCTTCTTACTCACAACTACTATGAGATTTATTCAACTTCCTGGTTATTCTCCACTGATTAGTGGTTCCAAATAAAGCTTCTTCGATCGTGGTTCATCCTGGTTTGATAAGAATCATGAAGATAATGGCATATGTCCAAACAGGCTAATCTGGAATCATCTGGATAGAAAGTGGGATATCTTATTAATCACAACTCCTATGAGACTTATTCAACTTCCTGGTTATTCTCCACTGATTAGTGGTTCCCAATCAAGCTTCTTAGATCGTGGTTCTGTTGAGATGAAGCATCATGAGTAAAGAGAAACCAGATCAAGGATAAGAAAGCAAAGGATCACGAGTACTTGTGACACAAGTCTGTCCGTACAGCTAACCTAGCTTGGAGCACAAGGGAGCATAGTTGGATATTCAAATAATGTGAAGACTTAAGAGAGGAGAAGAGGAGAAGAAGAAACTCGCCAAGTAAAAGAAATGGTTGGCGAGTTTGAAGAGTGTCACGGGTGAGAGTAAGGAGAGAGTGGTTCCCAACCGTTGGGACCTGTCCCTTTCACTCTGCTCACTCTGCACCCCTCTGTCCATACGCCAGACTTGTTTAATATTGTTGCAAGCTCTTTGTTTATTACTATCCAGAGATTTGTCTCTCTTTATATACTCCTTTGTATGCAACCATTTTATGTATCAAGTAAAACATGTCTTTCATTCTCTTTGTCTCTCAATCTCGTTACTCTCTCATCTCTCCACACTTCTAATCTTATCATTCTTTCATGGTATCAGAGCCTATGGTTAAGCCAGCAGATGATTTCCCATTAAATAGTTGTCTACCTATGTAGCCTATAAAAATGGCCCATCTTGCTGTGGTATGTCCGAGATGTTGGGCTTGGGCTGTTTCCGTTGGACCGTTTCCACCCACATCTCGAGAGGGGCTATTAGTTGTCCCACATCGGACACATATGTGATCCTTGGGCAATATATATGTGTATGGGCAATCCTCCACTCTTGAGCTAGCTTTTGGGTCTGAGTTAGGCCATCACTAATATGGTATCAGAGCACTAAGCTCTTGAGACCTTTCACTTCCGCAAACACATTCTCTGATTTCTCCATTTCTTTTCATCCGTGAGACATCTTGTTCTTGTTTTAGTTCTATTTTTGGCAAAGTTCTTGGTGTTCTTGAGGTGTTCTTCAAGTTCATCTCCAGATTTTACCAAAAATAGCAAAGTTTGTTCAAACTGTTCTTGAGAGTTCTGTCTTTTCTTTTGTTCTTTCTTTTCAAAAACATCTTGTTCAACTATTCTTGAGCTGTTCTTATGGATTCCTCTGTTCCTCTGGTTCCTCTCATGAAAACTCAAGAATGGTGACTATTCCAGTTACTCTCAAAGGAGGTAACTACTTACACTGGGCGCGGCTAACCAAGACAGCTCTAGGAGGCAGAGGTCTCTGGGAGTTGTTGAAGAAGGCTTAGACACCAAGAAGAAGACTATCCTAGGAGAGGATGGTAAGGAGGTGGTGGAAGCTGATGCGGATGCTGGGAACAAGAAAGAGTTCAAGAGGATCTCCTGGTTCTGTCCATCCTTCAACACAGCCTGGAACCAACAATTTTGGAAGCCTATGACTACTGCGAGACTTCCAAAGATCTGTGGGACACACTCAAGAAGGTGTTTGGTAATGTCTCCAACATCAACCGTGTGTATGAAGTCAAGAGGGCTATCAATAACTTGTGTCAGGAGGATACTGAGTTTGATAAACATTTTGGGAAGTTCAGATCCCTTTGGGCAGAGCTGGAGATGTTGAGACCAGCAACCTTGGACCCTGATGTGTTGAATGAGAGAAGGGAACAAGACAAAGTCTTTGCTTTGCTGTTCACTCTCAACCCCGGGTATAATGACCTAATCAAACACATCCTGAGGGGAGTGAGTCTCCCATCCCTTGATGATGTTTGTGCTCAGATTCAAAAGAGAAGGGTTCCGTGGGGCTCTTTGGAGGAAAAGGAGCTCTTATCATTGCAAACCAAGCTAAAGAAGAAGAAGAGATGGGCGTGGCAAACAAGGGCTCTTACAAACCAGAAGAGAAGAAAGTGTGGGTGTGTGATCACTGCAAGAAGAAGGGCCACGGCAAGGACAAGTGCTGGATCCTCCACCCACATCTTAAGCCTCAGAAGTTCAGAACTCCATATGCTGATGCTAGAGCACATTTCTCTGGTGAGATGGGAGGTTCATCTACACCAAAGCAAGCAATGGTTCCTGGTGATGGAAAGGCCTTAACATTCAGTGGGAGTTCAGCCATGGGGACTGCTCAGGATGAGACTATTAGGAGGTCTGACCTCCAGGCTCTCATCAAGTCCTCAAGGACAACTCTGGTAACACACTTGGTATCTCTCTTAATGCATCATTACAATCGCCTATTGCTTGTATTACTTCAACTCATGAAACTAGTTGTGTTAAGCCTCTTGTAATTGATTCAGGAGCTTCTCATCACATGATTAGTGATTCTAGGTTGATTAGTAATGTTAAACCTGCTCTAGGAAATGTGATGATTGCAAATGGGGATAAGATACCTATTAGAGGTGTTGGAACTCTTAAACTGTTTGAAAAAGATACTAGTGCCTTTTATATGCCATCCTTTGCATCTAATCTTTTATCTGTGAAAAAGGTCACTAATGATTTAAATTGCAAAGTGATATTTAGTCCTAACGAGGTTGTGTTTCAGGATATTGAGACTAGTAGGTTGCTTGGCAATGGTGTGAGCAAGGGAGACTTGTATCTTCTTGAAGACATCAAGCCGGCAGCTGATTTATCTACTGCTTTCATTTCAATTCCTGTTGACAATAATGTATTATGGCATGCTAGACTAGGTCATCCACACTCTAGGGCTCTGAACCTTTTATTGCCTAATGTTTCTTTTAAAAATGATGGCTGTGAAGCTTGTATTCTTGGCAAACATTGCAAGACTGTGTTTCCTAAGTCTTCCACGATTTATGAACACTGCTTTGATCTTATTCATTCTGATGTGTGGACTGCACCATGCATATCTAGGGAGAATCATAAGTATTTTGTCACCTTTATTGATCAAAAATCAAAATACACTTGGCTGACTATGATTCAAACCAAAGATAGGGTGCTAGATGCTTTCATAAATTTTCAAAACTATATAACTAACCAATTCAATGTTAAGATCAAAGTATTCAGGTCAGACAATGGAGGAGAATACACAAGCCATGCATTCAAAATCACCTTGCAAACACGGCATCATCCATCAAACTAGTTGCCCTTATACACCACAACAAAATGGTGTAGCTGAGAGGAAGAATAGACATTTGATGGAAGTGGCAAGGTGTATGATGTTCTATACCAACGTGCCCAAACGTTTCTGGAGTGATGCAGTCATGACAGCATGTTATCTTATCAATAGGACCCCACAAGAGTGCTAGATGACCTCACTCCATATGAGGTATTGAACAACAAGAACCCTCTCTTGATCACTTGCGTGTATTTGGGTGCTTGTGTTATGTGTTACAGCCAGGTATGCAGCGGAACAAACTAGAGGCCAGAAGCACTAAGGCTGTATTCATTGGCTACTCTACTACACAGAAGGGCTACAAATGCTATGATCCCAACATGAGGAGGGTTCATGTGTCAAGAGATGTCAAGTTTGTGGAATCAAGAGGGTTTATGATGAGAAGAGTTGGGATGAGCTCAAGGACCTCTCTCAATCCTCCACTGATAGGGCAAACAATTTGAGAAGAATTATGGAGTCTCTTGGCATCCATATGCCTCAGCCGAGTCAACATCAGAGTGATGGAGCTGGTGGTTCTGAAATGGGAGTACTGGAGCTGGAAATCAACCTCCAGTAGCTGTGAGTGAAGAGGTTACTCCGGCAAGTGAGGATTCCCATCCTAATCCTGAAGGGGGAATCAAGAAACATCACCACACAGTGATCAGGTTCATGATCAGGATGGAAATGCAAATACACCAGCTGAGGAGCAACAAGTTGAGGAACACATGGAAGAGGAACAGGTAGCTCAACCAATGCTTAGGAGAAGCACAAGGGAAAGAAGACCAGCCTCAGACTGGATAATACAAGAGTGTATTTCAACAATCAAGCAGTAGCCCATCCAACCCAAGGGGTGTGTTTCTCTAGCTCAGTATCCAGTGGCGCATCAAGCCTTCATCACTGAATTGGATCAAGAATGGATTCCAAGACATATGAGGAAGCTATGCAGGATGAGGAGTGGAGAGCATCTGTTGGAGATGAGATGGGAGCTATGGAAAAGAATGGAACATACTTTGAAAGTAAGCTTCCCAAAGGAAAGAAAGCAGTGACAAGCCGGCTTCTCTTCACAATCAAGTATGGAGCCAATGGAAAGCCAGAAAGGAGGAAGACAAGACTTGTAGCAAGAGGCTACACTCAGGTCTATGGAGAGGATTACTTGGATACCTTTGCACCAGTGGCAAAGCTTCACACGATCAGAGTGGTTCTCTCACTGGCAGTAAACCTAGAGTGGGATCTATGGCAGATGGATGTCAAGAATGCTTTCCTACAAGGTGAACTAGAAGATGAAGTCTACATGAGGCCACCTCCTGGTATGGAAGATCTTGTACAACCAGGAAATGTTCTCAGGCTAAGGAAAGCAATCTATGGGTTAAAGCAATCTCCAAGAGCCTGGTACCACAAGCTCAGCACAACACTAAATGGAAGGATTCAACAAGTCTGAAGCTGATCACACTTTGTTTACACTGACCACGGAACAAGGTATCATAGTCATCCTGATATATGTGGATGACATTATCATTACAGGCAGTGATAAAGAAGGTATCATCTTAACTAAGGCTTTTCTTAAATCCTCATTTGATATCAAAGACTTGGGAGAACTAAAGTACTTTCTAGGGATTGAGATATGCCGATCTAAAGAGGGGCTATTCTTAAACCAGAGAAGTACACACTTGATATGTTGAGTGAGGCAGGTGATCTAGGTGCAAAGAAAGCAAAGACTCCATTGGAAGATGGGTACAAGTATTGCGCAAGGGGGAGTTTGAGGACAAACCATTTGAAGATGTCAAGAGGTACAGAAGAATGGTGGGAAAACTCATCTATCTAACCATCACAAGGCCAGATATATGCTTTGCCGTGAACCAAGTGAGCCAGCAGATGCAAGCACCAAAAGTTCATCATTGGGGCATGGTTGAGAGGATTCTAAGGTACCTAAGAGAAGCACCAGGACAGGGAATCTGGATGGGATGCAATAAGAGCACCGAGATAGTTGGATACTGTGATGCTGATTGGGCAGGAGATAGAGTTGATAGGAGATCAACCACTGGCTATTGCACCTTCATTGGAGGCAACTTGGTGACTTGGAAGAGCAAGAAACAAAAGGTTGTGTCTTGTTCAAGTGCTGAAGCTGATATAGGGCAATGAGGAAGCTGACAAGTGAGTTGATCTGGATCAAGGGGTTGCTTAAGGACTTGGGATTGAGTTCACAACACCTATCACCATGCATTGTGACAACCAGGCGGCTATACACATTGCCAGCAACTCTGTCTTCCACGAGAGAACCAAGCACATTGAAGTTGATTGTCACAAAGTGAGGCAAGCTGTTGAGCAGAAGGTTATACTCCCATGCTACACCAGAAGTGAGGATCAGTTGGCAGATATCTTCACCAAGGCTGCAAGTTCTAAAGTCTGCGAGTCCATCCATTCAAGGCTTGGACTTGTGGATCTTTCATCTCAGTGATCCCCTCGTCATGAAGTGTTCTACTCTTTTTCCTTGATGTGTTTTTGTCCCACTGGGTTTTGCACATCAAGGTTTAATGAGGGAATGCTTCATGATCTTCCAAGCTTGACTTGTTCCACATGGTCAAGCTTGAGGGGAGTGTTGAGATGAAGCATCATGAGTAAAGAGAAACCAGATCAAGGATAAGAAAGCAAAGGATCACGAGTACTTGTGACACAAGTCTGTCCGTACAGCTAACCTAGCTTGGAGCACAAGGGAGCATAGTTGGATATTCAAATAATGTGAAGACTTAAGAGAGGAGAAGAGGAGAAGAAGAAACTCGCCAAGTAAAAGAAATGGTTGGCGAGTTTGAAGAGAGTCACGGGTGAGAGTAAGGAGAGAGTGTGTTCCCAACCGTTGGGACCTGTCCCTTTCACTCTGCTGCTCACTCTGCACCCCTCTGTCCATACGCCAGACTTGTTTAATATTGTTGCAAGCTCTTTTGTTTATTACTATCCAGAGATTTGTCTCTCTTTATATACTCCTTTGTATGCAACCATTTTAATGTACAAGTAAAACATGTCTTTCATTCTCTCTTGTTTGTCTCTCAACATCTTCGTTCTCCTCTCATCTCTCCACACTTCTAATCTTATCATTT
>NW_026616538.1:12500-23987 GCF_000801105.2 Raphanus sativus | reverse complement strand
CAACCGCTTTGCAAACCGTCCCTTTCTTCCTTTGGGCTGATCGATCTCAAGCCCAAATGCTTGTCCACAAGCTCAGCTCCCTTGCCCAAGCAACCTAGACCCAACGGACACCCATGACCCAGATCCGGTCCATGACCATCACTCATGGTCCGCAATGACCGGTCAAGACTCCATCACTCCATCCACTGAGTTCAGCTGAGTACTAGTTGCCTGAGCTGAGTGAGCTACTCCTCCAGCTCCTGTGAGCTGCCCAAGACTGTGTGAGCTCACCTACCAGCTCAACCTAGCTGATTGAGCTGCTTCCGGACCATGTCCAGCTTCCGGAGTCACTCATCCAGCTATCTATTTCCTTCTTTTTTATCTTATTCTGGTCAAGTCTCAGCTTCTGATGCACTTAACCTAGTTTAGACCATGATACGCTTGCCTTTAGGTTTTGTAACCTGGCCAGCCCATCTCCCCGCACCATGGCCTGTCCGGATGCCTTAGTTAGAACTAGGGACATGACAAGTCTCCCCCACTTGGAAGGAACTCGTCCCGAGTTCATACTTGTGATGATTCTCCACCCACATACTGACTATACCACTCAGGATACTCAGCTTTCATTCTTGCTTCTGTTTCCCAAGTGATAATGTCTTTGCCATTGAATTCCCATACAATCTTTAGCATAGGAACTGTCTTCTTTCTCATTGCCTTTTCCATCCGATCTATGATCCGAACCGGCCTTGTTTCTAAGGTGAGGTTCTTACCAAGATCTTTTGGAATTTCTGGCAAACAATGTCTTGATCCGTTAGACACTTTCTTAGTTGAGACACATGGAATACATTATGGTAAGCATCCATTTCAGATGGCAAATCCAGTTTGTAAGCCACTGCCCCAACTCTTTCAAGTATCCTAAATGGACCTAAGAACCTTGGGTCTAGTTTTCTTCTTCCAGAAACTCTTAGCCCTACCTTTGAAGGTAATCATCTTGAGATAGATTAGATCACCAACCTCAAACTCAAGATGTTTCCTTCTCTTATCAGCATAACTCTTTTGGCGGTCTTGAGCTTCCTTCATCTTCTCCCTTGACCAGTTTGATCTTCTCTGTGGTTTCCTCCACAATCTCAGGACCTATTATGCTGCGCTCCCCCACTTGGGTCCAGCATAAAGGTGTCCTGCAAGGCCGCCCATACAATGCTTCATAAGGAGACATACCTATGCTGGTGTGAAAGCTGTTGTTGTATGCAAACTCCACCAGTGGTAAGTGCTTCTCCCATGAGTCACCCCAATCAAGAACACATGCCCTTAGCATATTTTCCAATGTCTGGATGGTTCGTTCTGATTGACCATCCGTTTGAGGATGATAGGATGTGCTCATGTTCACTCTTGTTCCTAGAGCCTTTTGGAAAGCCCTCCAGAAATAAGAAGTGAACCTAGGGTCTCTGTCTGAGACTATACTGGCCGGCACTCCATGCAGCCTCACAATTTGATCTATATAGATCTTTACAATCTCATCCACTCCATCACCTTTCTTGATGGGCAAGAAGTGTGCAGATTTGGTCAGGCGATCCACAATCACCCATACTGCATCCTTTCTTGTTTCTGGTTGTGGGAAATCCAGTCACAAAGTCCATTGTGATGGTGATCCACTTCCATCTTATGGAACCTGATGTTCAACCTCTTGACCTGAATTGACAAGTAGGGCACTTGGCCACCCACTCAGCATGTCAGCTTTCATCCTGATCCAATGGTAATACCTTTTGATGTCTTTTGTACATCTTGTTTAGGCCCGGGTGCACTGAGAACTTAGACTTATGAGCCTGGACTCATAATCTCTTCCTTTAGTCCCCGGTCACCAGGAACACTAACCCGCCCATGTACCAAAATGGTACCATTACTTGTGACTTGATACTCAGTCTTGTCATTCTTTGCAACCTTTTGCAAGTTCTCATCCAAGCTTTGTGCTTGTTGGATTCTGGTAAGTAGATCAGCCTGGTTCACAGCCTCTAGACCCAAGGGCTCATCCTCACTAGCCAAGGTGTCTAAGTGCAGTGACCGGACCATCCCTTCCAAGATCTCTGCTTCCTTCTCAGCTGATACCTCAGCTCTACGCCTGCTCAAAGCATCTGCCACTAGATTGGCCTTGCCTGGGTGATAGGCAATGTCCAAATCATAGTCGGCCACAAACTCCATCCACCGCCTTTGTCTCAAATTCAACTCAGGTTGAGTGAAGATGTACTTCAGGCTCTTGTGATCTGTGAGAATTTGTACTTTGGCACCATACAAGTATGATCTCCATATCTTCAAGGCAAACACCACTGCGGCCATCTCCAGGTCGTGTGTTGGGTAGTTGCCTTCATGCTTCCTGAGTTGTCTTGAGGCATAAGCTATGACCTTTTCATTCTGTGTGAGTACGCAGCCTAATCCAGTAATGGATGCATCTGTGTACACCACATATGGTTGGTCTGCCTCAGGCAACACCAAGACTGGTGCACTGGTCAGCATGTCCTTCAAGGCCTTAAAGCACTTTTCACAAGCTTCTGACCAGATGAACTTGACATCTTTTCCAGTAAGTTGTGTCATAGGTTGTGCTACACTTGCAAACCCCTTGACATACTTTCTGTAGTATCCGGCCAAACCCAAGAAGCTTCTTACTTCAGTGGCATTCTTTGGTCTTGGCCATTCTTGTATACATTTGATCTTCTCCGGATCAACTGATACTCCTTCCTCAGACACTATGTGTCCTAGGAAACCAATGCTCTTTTGCCAGAAGCTACACTTGCTTAGCTTGGCAAACAATTGTTGCTCTCTCAGTTTCTCCAACACCAATCTGAGATGCCTCTCATGGTCTTCTCGAGTCTTAGAGTATACCAGTATATCATCAATGAAGATGATTACAAATTCATCTAAGTACTCTCTGAAGATTCCATTCATCATCTTCATAAAGGCTGCTGGTGCATTAGTCAATCCGAATGGCATAACCACAAACTCATAGTGGCCATACCTAGTCCGGAAAGCTGTCTTCTTTACATCTTCTGATGCAATGGGGATTTGATGATAACCTGATGCTAAATCAATCTTTGAGAACCACTTGGCTCCTTTCAGTTGATCTAGCAACTCATCAATCCTGGGCAAAGGGTACTTGTTCTTTATAGTAACCCTGTTCAGCCCTCTATAATCAATGCACAACCTGAAGCTACCATCCTTCTTTTTAACAAAGAGGACTGGTGCGCCCCATGGTGATACACTTGGGCGTATGAACCCTTTATCCAACAACTCTTCAAGTTGTTTCTTTAGCTCAGCCATCTCAGCTGGAGCCATGCGGTATGGGCTCTTTGACATTGGGGCCGTCCCTGGTTCCAGTTCTATTATGAATGGGTCTGACCTATCAGGGGGAATGCCCTGTAGTGACCTAAACACATCATCAAACTCACTGACCAGCGGTATCCCGTCCGGGCCACCATCCCCTACGACCTCCTTAGTGGTGATTGTGGCTATATAAGCCTCACAACCTTGTTCCAGCATCCTTGCCGCACGGACTGCTGATAACACTAAGCATCCAGAGGCCGGATTAATACCTTGGTACCTGATCGGGGGTCCACACCCACTCTCAAACTGCACCCTTCCTCGATGACAGTCTAAGGTGGCCCGATTCTTGCCAAGCCAGTCCATACCTAGGATCACCTCGTGATTCTTAAGGCGGACCACAATCAGATCCACCGGCATTGCCTTACTATGGATCATTACTGGAATGTCTTTGACTAGACCTAGTGGGTGCATCATTTGCCCACCGGCTGCACTCACTAAGCCAAGATCATCCCTAGTTCCCATTTGGAACATACCTTTTCCAATCATATCTGGACTCACAAAACTATGTGTAGCTCCAGTATCAAATAATACATGTGTTTCCACACCACCAATACATAAGGTCCCTACATAAGACCTTCTCTAAGTATCTAGTCCATCCTAGATTCCATACCATGCCATTCTAATAAATTTTAAAATTTAGAAAGAATGGGTTTTAGAATTTTACCAGTGATCGCCTTGAAGGGTCCGGACTCATCCACATCCCTTGAAAGCTCATAGACTCGAGGTGCTGAAGTTTGGCCTTGTTTGTGGTCTGGCCGGTTGTTCTCAACCCGGCCCTTGCCTTGTCCAGTTTGTAACTGGGGACAGTCCACACGGAAATGCCCTTTCTTACCACACTGATGACAAGTCCTGGCTTCACTGGTCGAGCCTTGCCCACGGTTCCTATCCGGACCAGGACAATCCCGAGCTGAGTGATCCATCTTGCCACAACGGGTACAAGCTCCCATTGCCTTCCAGCACTCTCCTCCATGGTGTTTACCACACTTGGGACACTCTGGCCTACCACTTGAGGTTTTACCCCCTTCAGCCGCATCCCTCTTTCTCTTCTTGTCACCACTCTGACCAGAAGACACCACCACACTCTTAAGCTTATGTTTGTTCTCCTCAGCCAGATTGGTCTCCAGCATTGCCATCCTTTCCACCAACTCAAAGACTGTGTTGAAGGTACGGACTGAGCAATAAGTCTTAAGCTCAGGCCTCAAGCCCCTTATGAACCTGCGGACCTGAACCTTCTCATCCTCAAGTTCCTTACCCACATACCTCCTGAGCCGGTTGAACTCTTCCTCATACTCCCTCACTGACCGCTTGCCCTGAACCAAGTCCAGGAACTTAGCTTCCAAACGGTCCCATGCTTCAGCTGGAAAGTACTTGTGGTTGAACTCAACCTCAAAGTCAGAGAACTTCACAATGGAACCATTGGTGCGCTTGTCTAGGGACAGCCACCAGTTGTGTGCATCTCCCTCCAGGAAGTGCACTGCTATGTCTCTCTGGTACTCCTCAGGGCACCTTGTAGACCTGAAGTTCCTAGCCAGCCGGTCCCTCCACTCATCTGCCTCCATGGGATCAGCACTTCCAGCAAAGTGTTTGGTTCCCAAACGGGTGATGTGCTCAAGCACCTTCAGGTAATCAACCTTCTTGGTTGTCCCAACTGGTGGATCTAACTCAATCACCTCAGCAAGAGGCGCCACATATCCACCAGTCACACCAACTCCAGGAGCTATCACAGATGCTTGAGTAGTCTGACCCATAGAGGAATTCACAACTGGTGTGAACACTTGTGTCATAGCCAGCATCTGACTTCCCATCAACTTGATTGCATCAAGTATCTGCTTCATGGTTGGTTCAGCCATTGTTTCATCCGGTCCAATCCTCCCATCTCCTTGGATGTTTGGATCAGCCCGGTTACCAGTCTCTGAGGACTCAGCCTCACCTTCCTGATCATTCCTTTGCTGCCCACCTGTTGCTCCTAGCTGACTTCCAGCTGCATTCAGTGATTGCCCGGTCTCGTCCAACTGTCTGTTCTCTCCACCCAGCTGAACCTCAGTCTGATTCACTTGGGTTTCAGTCAGGATAGCCTCACTGGTCTGGCCAGTAGGTGGAACTGACAGCAACAATTGCGGATTGGGCACTGAGGCATCTCCTGCTCCGGACGCCCCTGTCCCCTCCTTAGTCTTCCGAGACTTCTTCTTAGTTCCCTTAGGACAACAAAGACAAAACACAAGGCAAAGGTTAGATTAACATTTTTATTTGCAAACCTCAAGCAATATCATGTTAACCAAAACCCAAAAAACCTGCCATGAAACCCAGCCGGATGTGTGATGACCTGCCCTAACCCAACATCCTAGAATCATGCATGCTCTGATACCAACTTGTAAGACCCAAACCTGGATCCCATGATCCAACCAAGTCCGCGGCCTTACCTAAACATCTAAGTGCAATTCAGCCGGTTAAGGTCCAATCTTTACTTAGTCATTTTTCAATCATTTGAGGTTCATACATTAATAAAAACAATGCGGAAGCTTAAGGCAAACATCATATTATATATATGTCAAATGTGATCCATACAAAGTATTCAAATCATTCAGTTGCACAATAGGCTATGATAAATCCAAATGTAAACAACAAGTACTACATCACACATCCCACACGGCCAAGGTCTTCATGGCTCCTTAGCCTTACCACGATCCCTGTCAGAACCTGAAATCAAAACCCACAACACATATGCATAAGAATCATGACCGATATCCTAGCAATATACAAACCTAAGCATGGTTCGGACACTTAGCCTATTTCTGGCCGATTTGTGACCCAATCATTTACTCATCCAAAAACCAATTTAACTACATGATAAATCATGATAATCCATGATTAAGAGAATGGTCCAAGCGGATTTCCCAGAACCGGCCTTGATCATATTGATCTTGGCCATGAACAACCTAACCGGCCTCATGGTACCATCTCGAAATCAAGGTTATAAAATTATTCTATCACTTTGATAATTCATTATAAATCCCCACTAAGAGATATCAAACGCCAAATCCCAATAACTCCCACTGGAAGCATGAGATCGGATCATACATGCTCAACCAAGGCCATGGAGAGATTACTCTGATCTAACCAAGCCCTGGTGGCATGTCCATGAGTTTAAACCCATAGATAACTTCAGAATATGATAGAGAAGAGATATATTGACAGAGAAAGAACAATAGATGCAACCATCCACACGTGGATCAAACGGCCAAACCACCCGGATGGATGATTCATGGCGGTTTGTACTTGGTTTGCATCCAGTACCTTAGGTGTGTGTTCGGAAGCCCCCACACTCTTCTCTGCAGCCTTCTCCTTTCCTCTGGTATCCATTTCCGATCAGGTATTCCTTGCCCACGGCTTAGAACTCACCGGAAACACCTTTGCTTCACACGGACTGCCTTTGCGGTCTCACTTCTCTTTTCTCTCTTTGATTCTGTAGAGATTTGGGCAGAGTTTCCCCTTATGTTTCTGATGAATTATGTCGACAGAGGAGGGGTTTATTTATAGGGAAGAGGCTTGCCAACCGTCCGGACGATGTGATTGGCCATTTGGCCAACAGACACCTTTTCGCCCAAAACCGCTCAACCGCTTTGCAAACCGTCCCTTTCTTCCTTTGGGCTGATCGATCTCAAGCCCAAATGCTTGTCCACAAGCTCAGCTCCCTTGCCCAAGCAACCTAGACCCAACGGACACCCATGACCAGCATCCGGTCCATGACCATCACTCATGGTCCGCAATGACCGGTCAAGACTCCATCACTCCATCCAGCTGAGTTCAGCTGAGTACTAGTTGCCTGAGCTGAGTGAGCTACTCCTCCAGCTCCTGTGAGCTGCCCAAGACTGTGTGAGCTCCCTACCAGCTCAACCTAGCTGATTGAGCTGCTTCCGGACCATGTCCAGCTTCCGGATCACTCATCCAGCTACTATTTCCTTCTTTTCTTCTTATTCTGGTTAAGTCTCAGCTTCCTGATGCACTTAACCCTTAGTTTAGACCATGATACGCTTGCCTTTAGGTCTTTGTAACCTGGCCAGCCCATCTCCCTGCACCATGGCCTGTCCGGATGCCTTAGTTAGAACTAGGGACATGACAACGAGGGTCACGATATCTACTCATAACAGAGAAAGGAGATCGAAAAGATACATTTAACAGAGGAAGAGAAGTTTCTAATAATGGTATGCGGCGAGATTTGGGATGTTTTGACAATTCAAAAGGTTTTTGTATCGTTAGGTGTGAATTACGTCGTCACGATGACCCGATAAAGCTTGCTTTGAGGTTTTTAAGGCTAAATAAGTTTGATAACCTAACAGTGGTTGTTTGATTCTTGTCGGCTGATGACATAGCGATTGTCGCTCCTCCGGTGGAGGATCAACGGTGTTGTAGTTCGACGGCATAATCAAGATTATGAAAGCAAACAAGATATTTAAGCTTGGTCGGTAACTACATACATATCCAATTTGTATGCTTGGTCGGTCGCTATTTTGTCCACTTTTTAAACAAGCAAATATTTTCGTAATATGAACATTAAAATATACAATATTAAACACTTAAGGTGAATTAGAAACCAACACTCGTTCAACATGAAAATAGTATTACATATTTGTTCACTTTTCAGAATATCATAACTATAGTACAAATTTTAAAATCAGTATTTGATAGATTAATAAATTTTATCGATTTCAAGTTGTGTCAATTCAAAATATGATATAAATCGATAAAATAATAAGATAATATCTTACTGAAGATCTCAACAAATATATAGTCCCACTAGAATCATAATTTAATAATTTATATATATAAAGTTTCTATAAGTATAGATAATATATTCTATTGCTTGATTTAGATTTACAATGGATTTTATTATTATTTTATAATATCTAAAAATTATCTCTAAAATACATTTAAATTTTCTAATATATATCTCATGTACATCAAATAATATAATGAAAATGATATATAGATCGAGTGTATAAAATTTAATGAATATATAACAGTAAAATCAAGTATTTTTCTTATTATACAGAAATATTTTCAAAACATATCTTTATATATAAAGTTAGCTTATTTTATCTCATTCGGGGTTTCTTCGCCACATGGCATGTATATCCCATCCTGAGCCGTCCGATTTTAATTTTGAATGGGCTACTGAAAGTTATTGTAAAAACGTGCTATTTCCCCACGAGAAGTATCGCATCCTCCAAGATGTCTCCCAAACTATGACCTCATCTTATATGTCCACGAGATAAAAGTTCGAAATCTATTTCCCCATAGAACTTTAGAAAACCTCTTATATCTCTCTGACATATAAGTTGAAGATCCTTAACCCCATAAAATCAAATTTATCTGGTTAAACCTATAAACCAAAACTATTTTCGTTAATTAAACCCGATTAAAACCTGATTTAGATCTGATTGCAGTAATTAAACAAGAAAAGAAAGATAAAGACCTGATTTGGATCTGGTTTAATTACTGTAATTGGATCGAAATCAGGTTTTAATCGGGTTTAATTAACTAAAATGATTTTCGTTTATAGGTTTAACCAGATAAATTTGATTTTATGGGGTTAAGGATCTTCAACTTATATGTCGGAGAGATATAAGAGTTTTTCTAAAGTTCTATGGGGAAATAGATTTCGAACTTTTATCTCGTGGACATATAGAATGAGGTCATAGTTTAGGAAATATCTGGGAGGATGCGATACTTCTCGTGGGGAAATAGCACGTTTTCCCGCATTTTCACATAGATCACTTATTTTTCTTCTCTTGGACCAGTGGACTCTAATTAGTAATGGGCTTCTATGGGTCTTTACGGCTTGGGGAAAAGCTGGACACGTGGCAGGTGAATTATAGTTTACGTTTGACTTTTTACTTCTAGAGTGTTGGACCTCTTATTTTGTCTTTTGTTATTACAGTTTGCCGTAGTTTAGGATTTCAAAAGACGTTTTTGTTCAGACTAATCATGTGTAGGGTTTCATCATCTTCCTAATTTTAACATTCATAGGTAAGAAGCCGTCGATCAACTCACTGTAACGTATCTCATTTGCAATTAAACATACTTTAATCCGAGTTTTAACGTGATTTCCCCCACCTCCCACTCTCAAACATTCAATCGGACTTATCCTCTCCCAATCAAACCGACGGAATCTCCAAATATAAATCTTCTAGCGATGACATCACATCTTCACCAAATGGAGAAGAATAGTCTCTGTTAATTACCCACTCCGAGAATGGCTAATTCTTTCATCATTCTGGCAGATTTGAAAACAGGGATCTGCCAGTCTCCAAGGTCTTCCGATCCTTTCACCCTCTCGATCACTCTCGAACTTTCGTTGATTTCAAAATTTTAGTGTTTCGTTCTTTGTTTATTTTTTGAACAATGAAAGGATTGATCTTTTGGTTTTAACACGTTTGATTATAATTTTCTGTGCAGGAAGATGACAGGCTTAGAGTATGTGAGCAGTGATGCTACTGAGATTGCCCCGACAAGGTTATATCGTGGACGGTACGGTATACCACGCTCCACAGTTTTGTAGTATCTTTGCAGCTCGAGGTGTATGTTTCTTCATTCTTTCTTTTTTTTTTGGACAACGTTTCTTCATTCTTTCTATTTACGTTTATGTGCTGCTTAGAGGGCAAAGACTAAGCAAAGATGTAACGACACAATTTTTTCAAACCAAGAATTGGTTTATTTATTTATTTCTTGGACCAAATATTTATTTAAACCGGTGGTGAGTTGTTTCAATTAATTAATTGAGTGATCATATACCTAAGTATATAAGTGTACTTAGCATCCTCTTCTCCTCTCCATTTAGCTGTCGTCAGTGTCAACTTAGACAGATAGAGGTCAGCCATGTTTCTCCTCCCTCCTTGTTGATATCTCTCCCCCATGTCATCTCTGTATTGTATTAGCGTGGAGATTCATTGTCATCACCAGCCACCTCTCCTCATCTCACCGGAGCTAATCGCATCTCCTTTATGGTAGCCGTGCAACAGATCCGAGACTTAGACTTAGATGTGGAGAAGAGCGCACGCACACGGAGCCACCACGACACGTCCGGTGCTGATCACCACCGTCCATCACCATAGAGCCACCGCCAGGATGTCACTTTATCTGCTTGTCACACCGGAGCCACCATGTATGGATTGAGACATAGACTTGTCGTTAAGGATCAACCACCATTGTATTATGGATGTCATTCTTATTATCCGAGAAGCGTAAACGTGGGGAGAATGACGGAGCCACCGTCTCATTACCGCTGACCACCGATCCACACTATCTTGTGTTGTTAGTCACCATAGATGGAGCCCACGTTTCCAAAGTGTGAGATCCACTAACGTAATTCCAAGCCGTAATAGCTAAGTGACCTTTTCTCTATTCCTTGTATCGCAAGATACCTTTGTAGAATGAAACCTAATCATAAATTGTGCATGGTGTAATCTTATGATTTAGGTGATACTTAATCAACAAGTAATTCATGACAAATTTCGGTCACGGTTTGTTAGGCGAGGATATTCGTTTTCCAATTCATTTCTGATCTCTGTTAAGGTGAGGGTCTGTTCCGTAAATTCCGTACCACTATAGAATTCTTCCTATCATAGTTTAGATTTCGAAACATGAATTGATTATGTTTGAGCAAGCGACGCAGATATGGTGTGCGGGGGCCAGAGACGTTTAAGCTAGTGACGCAGATTTTGTGTGGGCGGGGTGCAGAGACGTTTGCATATCTACGCATGTCAATTGGTGACAGCTTGTCCTGTGGAAGAGTTGTTAAAGGGTGAGGTCATGGGTTTGAACCTCACCAACAACCTAATTATGGTGTTAGTGAAAACTCATAATGGAGGGTTTGGGGTCGGTGCCTTACAGGGTTGTGAAATCTGGGATCCGCAGGACGGGTTGTCACAAAAGTTTTTTTCTAATTTTTTGTTGCTGCTAAAGTGTTTTTTGTTTTCTTCTCTTTTTCCTTAAAGTCGGGCTTTTTATAATATTTAGAAAGTTTTCTCTGTAACTGCCTTAAAGTTCGAGACTATTAGGCAGGGTAAGATTTTATTTTCTTCAATAAGTTGGTTCTGTCTCAGTTTCATGTGATGTAAATCTTTTCTGCTACTAAGAGTT
>NW_026616538.1:5000-7500 GCF_000801105.2 Raphanus sativus | reverse complement strand
GTCGGCCACCTTGAGTAAGCACAGCTCCTATGCCCGTACCTGAAGCATCACACTCAATCTCAAAAGTTTTATCGAAGTTAGGCAGAGTAAGGACTGGTGCATGAGTCAAACTATATTTAAGTTGATTAAAAGACTCTTCTTGGGCAGGTCCCCAAGTAAAGGATACATTCTTCTTGATCACAGATGTCATGGGAGCAGCAATGGTACTGAAATCCTTGACAAACCGTCGATAAAAACTGGCCAGACCATGGAAACTGCGGACATGTCCAATCGTGGTCGGGGTGGGCCAATCTTGTATCGCCTTGATCTTCTCCTCATCTACCTTCAGTCCCTGTGAACTCACAACAAAGCCTAAGAACACTAACTGGTCAGTGCAAATACACACTTCTTGAGATTGGCATAAAGCCCTTCTTGCCTCAAAGCCTTTAGCACCTGTTCTAAATGGTCAAAATGGTCAAGATGGTCCGATAAGCACTGACTGTAAATCAAGATATCATCAAAGTAAACAACCACAAACTTACTGATGAAAGGCCTTAGAACCTCGTTCATGAGCCTCATGAAAGTGCTAGGGGCGTTGGTAAGGCCAAATGGCATCACAAGCCACTCATACAAACCTTGTTTCGTTTTGAAGGCGGTTTTCCACTCATCACCTTCCTTCATTCGAACTTGGTGGTATCCACTCCTAAGGTCAATCTTAGAAAACACAGTAGAACCACTTAGTTCATCCAACATATCATCAAGTCTAGGAATAGGGTACCGATATTTGATGGTTATGTTGTTGATGGCTCGGCAGTCCACACACATGCGCCATGTGCCATCTTTCTTAGGCACTAGCAGTACCGGAACTGAGCACGGGCTGAGACTCTCACGAATGTAGCCCTTGTCCATAAGTTCTTGGACCTGCCTCTCCAACTCCTTGGCCTCCTCGGGATTAACTCGGTACGCAGCTCGGTTTGGTAAGGGCGCGCCTGGTACAAAGTCAATCTGATGTTCTATTCCGCGGATGGGGGGTAGTCCGGCTGGTATCTCTTCAGGGAAGACGTCCTTGTACTGGTCCATAAGGACTTGTACCTCAGCTGGCACGTCTTGGACTTCAAAACCTGCAAAACAACCTTCCTTAAAGATCATTAGTAGCACCTGCGTCTCATGATGTAAAGATTTAAGCACTTGACCAGAAGTAATATAAAGGTTAGTCTTACTTACCTTGCTGGACTGGTCCATTGCCTTTTGCATTTCATGAACATCTTGTGGACTGAGTGGTGCTAGGCTATGCTTCTTGTTGTTGTGGTTGAAGCTATAGATGTTGGTCCGGCCATGATGGATGGTCTCTTTGTCAAATTGCCACGGCCTCCCTAGGAGAATATGGCCGGCTTGCATGGGGACTACATCACACTTCACCTGGTCGTGGTACTTACCAATGCTAAAAGGCACAACAACTTGCTCGGCTATTTTAAGCTCGGTCTCATCATTAAGCCACTTGAGCCTATATGGTCTAGGATGGGGCGTCTTGACCAAACCTAGCTTATCAACAAGATACTTGCTAGCAACATTAGTACAAGAACCACCATCAATGATTAGGCTACATACCTTTTGTTCCACAGTACATCTTGTGTGGAAGATGTTTTCTCTTTGTACGGTTTCAGGATCAAAGAGGGCACTGAGGGATCGTCTGGTCACAAGTAACTCTCCAGTGTCAGCATAGTCTACAATCTCGTCACCAGATTCAACCATGTCCAACTCGGCCTCGTCCTGCGACTCGTACTCACCATCGGCCTTAAGGACCATCACACGCTTGTTCGGGCAATCCCTAGCGTAGTGTCCCTTTCCCTGACACTTAAAACAAGTAATATCACGAGTTCTCTGATTTTGAACTTGACCCTTACCTTGGTCAGATGTACCGGCTTTAGTTGTATCAGCTTGGTTCTTCTTGAACCGGTTCTCCACTTCTATGGATTTGTTCTTTTCAGCACCTTTGGAACCTGGTTGAGACCACGCAGGTTTGCTCCGGCTAGTGGCCGCATTCTTCCTCTTGATGTGGGTCTCAGCCTGGACGGCATAGTGCAAGAGATCATTGAAGTCTTCATACGGCTGGCGCTCCACCTTCCGTGCAATCCGATCGTTCAGCCCCTCCAAGAACTGGGACATCATGGACGCCTCAGACTCGTCCACTTCCAATCGGTTCCTTAGAGCCTCAAACTCTTCAAAGTACTCTCCACGGACTTGGTTCCCTGAGACAACTTACGAAAACGTTTTAGTAAATCTCTAGGATAATGTGATGGAATGTACCTCGCTCGGAGTTTGGTTCGCATCTCAATCCAGTTTTGGCTCTCCATACTGGACCGGACTTAGCAACATCTCGATCCCACCAGGATAGAGCATTATCAGTCAGCTGGGCCGCGGCTAGAGCTATCTTCTTTGCCTCAGAGTACTTGTAGTACTCAAAGATATATTCCATACGCTTCTCCCATGTGATGTAAGCGTCCGGATCCACCTTTCCCGC
>NW_026616537.1:0-23992 GCF_000801105.2 Raphanus sativus | reverse complement strand
CGACGGCGGGTATCCCAGATCGATCGAACAGAGCAAGAGTCAGATCGCCCGACAGAAGTATTGAACTTGGCGACGTGCCTTTAACACCGATGGATCCAGAAGATTCAGATGGGAAGCAAAGGATGGAATTTGGTGTCCACAGAGATGAGTTTGGACATGCTAGGGGAGTTATGGTGAAATCATCCCTGCTACCAAGGAGCACATAAGGAGAATCCTGGAGAGAGCATCTCTTTTTCACAAAGGTTGCTTAGTTCTTCCAGAACACACACGCCCTTACCATGCATACAGACCAACACCAGTACCCTACCGTAGAGAGGAGATAGATGATATGGGACTGATGTATGGAGAGCTTAGGCACACCTTGAGGCAGACTTTCGCACATTAGTGGAAGATACTTTCCAGCCTTTGGATATCAGCTATAAAGATTTCCAAAGTGACATGGCAGTGCTAAGAATGGAGATTGTGAACATTATGACCATGCTTGAGAAGGAGGAAGCCACGCCACCTGTATCGATCGACACAGCACCTGCACCATCGATCGACATCGGCAAGACTACATCCAAAGGCAACCAGAATGTTCATCACCTAAAAGAGATGAATGGGAGGTTGCTTACATCAATACACAGATTGGAGATGTCTACAGCCCTCTCAACAACAATGTCGAATGGTTAAGCAAGAGGATCGATCTTCTACAAAAAGAGTTGGAGTCAATTCGCAAGAAAGATCAGACTCAGAATGCTACTTTCCGTCGATCGACACATAGTCTTCATCATCGATCGACACAAGGTTGGCAGCAATGGAGGATAGGATGAAAAGCATACGAGGAAAAGCACGATCACATATGTTCACCTATCATGCGATACCTGGATACACTGTCACAACAGTTAAACGAGTTGCAACAAGACATTGCATAGTTCAAGATCATATTGGTCTTAGTGACAGAAACGCGACATCGATCGACAGGCCTAGACCTGTATCGATCGACATCGAGCCACCACCAGTGAAAAGAGCATGCACAGTAGCAGAAGTTGATCAGATTAAACACGAGCTATACGAAGCTATGAATGCTATGGAGGAGAGACTCAACGGGAACTGTGATGACATTGACACTACTGCCAACGAAAGAGTGACCAACCTTTGCAGAGCTACTGGTCTATTGAAGAATGAGATACTCAATATGCAGAAAAATTCTGGAGTACCAAGGACAACGCTCAGAATCGATCAACATAGTTAACACTGGATCGACCGACAGAACGCCCAGCGAAACGACCGACGCACAAGTTGTAGCATCGATCGACACCGAGTCCTTGGCTAACCGAGAGAGGAAGCTCACAGATACAGTCCTCAAGATAGATTCGAAACAGCTAAGAAATGATTGATGCCACAAGAAGCTTCATTGCCACATGGTTTGATAGGAAGAGACACGGAATTGATGCTTGTTGTCCAATAAGCAGCATTTCTGCACCAACTGAGTCACACACCCACCACAGTCAAGCTAAATGACTAACAAAGCGCTGAGTGGGAGGCAACTCACTATTAGGTTTTATTTTTCTTTTAAAGTTATTTTTACATTTTTACTTTTAGTTTTTGCATTTTTATTTTTGCAGTTTTTAAAGTTTCGAATCGATCGACACCATGTCGATGAGGTTTATTCGTTCTATCTTGTTCTATTCATTTATTATTATTTATTTACCTCACTCCGACTGTGTTACACTGGGACAGTGTAATTTAAGTCTGGGGGGGGAGTTTACTAATATGTGTTTTTTATTTTGGTTTTTATTTAAAATGTTTTTCAAAATTATTTTTCACATAAGTATTAAACAGGAACATTGATATAGGTTTATATTTGATTGTCTGACCACTCTTTAGCACCATTCTAGATTTAGTGATTGCAGGATAGTACTAAAGATGCTAAAGTGGATCAACCTGTCACCTATATACACTAGCTGAGATTGTTTGAAGGAACCAAAAGCTGACCTCCAACACTAATACTGACTTTATTTGCTTGTCTTGGGGCTTGGAAATCACTGGATCGGAATCCTCCTACGAGTCTGGAAGGTAAAAAGTCTGTGTGTTTCTGGTTCCCTTCCTTCTCTCTCTTCGGCATCTCAAAGATCTAAGTTTTATGTTATAAAAGATTGAAATGATTTCTTGAGAGGCAGAGGGGTAGGAGTGTCTCCTGCGACCCCAAGTATTCTAAATCTCAAGGATGATCACACATTGTGGAAACGAGGGATAGGTAAATTACCTGAGACCCCAGTATTCGCTACACTTTGTCAAAAATGTATGAGTTACAAATGCAAATGTCAATGAGATAGACTAGATGACCTTTGTGGCATCGAAACTTATTGAAATTGAAACTAATAAGAGATTCAGAGAAGAGAGATGAGGGAGAAAGGGATCAGAGAAGACTACCTGTGTGTTCAGATACTTGTTTGAGTTGAATCCACGTGTCCTTTGATCGATACTCCCAAGGTAAAGCCTGCACTTTTATTTTATGTTAAGAAATGAGATTAGTAAAGGGGAATGTCAAATAAGATTTGCTAAGTTGTTGACTAGATGAATTTGGTTGCTAAGCTAGGATAAGGCATAATGAACTTCTGTGATCAGGATGTCTAGATATGAATTTGCAAACCCATAGAGTGATGACTTCAATATTTTGAATCTTTGAGTTCCTACTGTTTTCAAACATTTTCCAAAGACTACTGTTTTTGCTTGAGGACAAGCAAAGGAGTAAGTCTGGGGGAGTTGATATACCATGGATTTCACCCGTTTTCTATCATGGTATACTAGTATTTTATTATATAAACTAATGAGTTTTCTAGCCTGTTAGGTATGTTTTCAGGTTCAGGAGCGTTTCGTGATAAAGTGATGTTTTTGGAGCATTTTGGAGTACAAGAGATAATACACCCGAGTTGACAATTCAAGACCAAGTCGGAAGTCAACATTGTGATAAGAATCGATCGATACTCATCCTGAGTTGTCGATCGATGTAGCTGAGAAGATCCGCGTACTAGAAGATTATAATCGATCGATACACATCTAGTGTTGTCGATCGATATCGAGGACGAAATGGTTTAGCCGACTACTTCACCAAGACTTCACCAAATTACGAGATTGCCCCTGACGAGTTTTTAACCTAATGGAAATGCTTAAATATTCTTGCTAAGTATTTTTGACGGCAAGCTTTGAAGAGTCTAAGAAAAGCAAGTCTTGAGAGGCAAAGGCAAAGCAGAGAGTGTGAGAGAGAGACTAGAGTTTTACATGTTTTGAGAGATTGGAGAGATTTGTGAACTCCATTTGTTATTCTACTTTTATCTATCTATGCAATTCTTTCATCTATCTATTGTTATGAATTGCTTAGCTATGTCTGAGTAGTCTACTTGTTAGATCTAAGGTTTAAATAGGTTTGTGGGATTAGCCCCAAACTATAATTGCTAAGTTGTGATATTCATCAAATAGATTGCACCATAAGCTTGTTCTAGAGTAGCTAACTAGAGCATAGATCACTAGGATCTTTGATATCTTGAATTATTTGTTTGAACTAGTATCTCCTTGGAGAAGAGCTAACCGCCCTCCTTGAGATCTAGTGTTCATTATCGCTCGCGCCTAGGCATATCTAGAATTCGTCGATCGATATTCCGACAGGTGATCGATTGCCGAGCGAAAGGTGTATCGCTCGATATCTCTAAAGGATATCGATCGACTCTTTTTCTGTGTCAACATACGACAGTTGAGGCCATAGATCTAGATTATATAACCAGTGAGACATTACTGAGAGTTAAGCGACTGAGTTCTATAGTATCATGCAAGTAACTTGTTAGGCATTTATAGATATTATAATCTCAATTCCTGAATAAAAGCCCTAAGTCTAGCACTCTTCATTTCATTTAAACACCCATCATATTGTTAGTTAGAGCAACTACCTTGCTCATTTTAGGAATTGTTATTTATATTTTCATCATTAAAACCAACTTCACCTAGGATTGATTAATTGATTAGATTTAATTGGTTCCCTAGCTCCTCATGATTCGATCCCTAAGTACTACAATTGTACCTCTTATTTGAGAGGGTAAGCTCTACTGGGTAATTTGAGCACTATCACTTATATAAGGTGTGTTGCTTCCTGTTTTCTACGAAAGACATCATCTTTGATGAATCTAAGAACATCAAATTCAATTCCTCGTCACAGAGCAAACCCACAAAACCCAACTCAGGAACTTTTATTGGAGATACTTACCGAAGAAGTGGTGTGAAAGTGTGTACCATTGAGGGCTTTGTCTCAGAAGGCTCTGGTTTTTAGCATCAACTGAAAACCATAGATCATATCAGTGGTTGTTTAATTCTTGTTAGGAGGTATGCGAAAAGATGCTAAAAAGATACATTTAGCAGAGCCTTCTGAATAAGTAGGTTTTCAGTTGATGCTAAAAAATATACAAACCGCTTATATTTTTGTTTTGTTAAATTAGAAATAAAAAGAAACTTTTTTTTTATTCTCTAGCAATCGTATCACTATCAAAGTACATCACATTTACTTGTTATTATCATAAAAAGAAGATATAGGGATAACAAGAACAACAATATGGTTCGAACCTCGGCTTGAAGAACAATACAAAAGTTCTTTAACCCCTGCACTATATATACAAAATATTATTTGGCGTCCTTTAATTTTAATAAATCTTGGCGCCATTTAATTTTGACAAATCTTGACACCTTTTTCTTGTGAGCAACTAGAAATTCATTAAGAAAAACGAAAAAGGCCTCAGGCCCAAGAGGTTACAGAGTTTTGGAGACATACTTTTGCCAAAATTTCTGCAAGCCCGTTGTTGTTCTTAGGAATAAACGAAAAAAACATATAAATAAAAGAGAGAAGATAGCGATTCGATATCGGAAATAATCCCATAGAAATTTCTCGGTTTGGTAATCTAATTTAGAGCTTTGGCGAGCGTTTCTGAATCTGTTTTGATCCAGATTTTGGAGATGCCAAGGTGTTGAGCATGAAGGAGCGCTTCCCTGATTGCTAACGCTTCAGCCATGAGAGCTGAAGAAACTGATCTCTGGAATTGCGATCCCCAGTTGACTGGAAGAGTGCTAGAGGAATTGAAGATCCAGGCAAGACCCGGCAGTCGTGTCTACGATTTCCAAGCAGCATCGATGTTGCATGTGATTGTGCTCTGTGGAATCGACTGGATCATTGTCATTGATATGTTTCTCTCGGCGTAGGAGTAGTCGAAGCCTGCATTAGTGACCATTCTTGAGCTCCTGTCAAGGCTCTGGTGAGGGTATCTAGGGGAAGAGATTGGCGCGATCATCTGGTTTTGCGTAGTCCATATGTTCCAGAAGATTTAAGAGAAGAGGTTCCCCATGACACCGCAAGGAGGGGGGTGATCCACTTAGCTGACTCTTTGACTGCAGCCAAAAAGGTTGTGTAGGTTTATGGGCGGAAATCAGATGTGATTGGGGTTTGGCTCCAGACCTGTTTAGGAAAATTATAGTGAAGGAAGAGGTGTTCAATAGTTTCCACTTGGCCACAATGTATGCAGTTTGAGTTCTGCCTCATTCCTCTTTTGCGTAAATTACCACCTCTGGGGAGAGCTCCTTTGATTGCTTTCCATAAGAAAAGTTGTAACTTTGGAGATGTCTGAGTGGACCAGATATAACGCTTTCAATTGAAAGCATTTTATGTCGACAGTTTTACTGGAGTGATCATCCGCTCTGCGATGGCTGAAGCATATCCCGATTTAGCGGAATAAATTCATGTTGGAGTTGGGTACCAGATTTAATAATCTTCTACTCCTTTTTGCTGCTTCTTAGAGATAGTATATCATAAGTAAACTCTGGAAGCACGCTCATAATTTTCTCTTTGTTCCATGTATAGGAGCCTCGCGTGATGAGATCATAGACATATAGATCTCCCGTACCTTCTTTCAGAGGACCATATAGGATCAGAGCTTGTGAGGTTGAGATCCAAGGGTCGAACCAGACTTTTGTTTCTGTGCCATCTCCGATGGCCTTCCCAGTTGCTTTAGAAGAAGATCACGACCCGCAAGAATCCCAGTCTAGCCATGTGAAGAGGACTTAATCAACTGTACCTTTAGAAGATTGGCATTATGACAATACTTGCCAAGAAGAACTCGAGATAGGTGGCAGTTTGGATTGGTTAGTATTCTCCAGGAGATCTTCGCCAAGAGAGAAATGTTAAAAGTCTTGATATCCTTGAAAACGAGTCCTCCCATTCCTTTTGGCATTGTAAGTTTTTCCCATGCCAACCAACACATCTTTTTTGTTCCATCGTTAGCACCCCACAAAAAGCGTGTGAGAGCTGATTGTTTTCTTTTACATAGGCTGACTGGAAGCTGAAAGCAGGTCATGGCAAATGCTGGAATAGCTGAGAGAACTGCTTGGATCGTGGTCATTTTACCTGCTGTTGAGAGCTGTTTTGTCGACCAGTTCACTGCTCTCACAATGATCTTATCCACAATGGAAGTGAAGAGATCTCGTTTCTTGTGTCTAAAGTGTTTTCGTAACCCCAGGTACTTGCCTACACCTCCTTCTTTACTTATTCCCAGTGTTTGTTTCACCCTTTCACGTGTTGCTGTGTCTGTTCTAGCAGAGAAGAAGATGGGGGATTTCTCAGGACTGATCATTTGCCCTGAAGCATTTTCGTATTGTCTCAATATCTCCATTAGAGTGGAAATACTCATGCTATCTGATCGGATAAAAAACATGGTGTCATCGGCAAATAGTAAGTAATTAATACGTGGAATTTTTGTTGCAACTTTAACACAGGTAGATTTCCATTTTGTTGATCCGCTAAGCAAAATTTTGACAGAACTTTGCTGAAAAGGATGAAGATGTATGGAGAAATAGGATCACCCTGCCTGATTCCTCTTTATGGTGTAACTCTTCCGGGGACAGAGTCATTGATAGAGAAGGAGTACCTCACTGTGGTAATGCACTGCATGATCCAAGTAATAAACTTCTCGTCAAACCCTATAGTAGATAGAACACTCTCAATAAAACTCCATTCTAATCTATCATAAGATTTGCTCATCTCAGATTTAAGTGCCATGGAGGTCTTTAGATAATGTAGTGTTTCGGTCTGTCACCTAAAACCTTTGTTTTATGATCTTTAATCCATGGCTGGCCCAGAATAGGCATGAAAGTATTAAAAATGTTCTTGAACCCAGAAAGCTTATTATAACTAACTCATTTTGGGGGCACCAACTAATATGTTTAGAAACCAAAGATTCTAAGTTGTTGTTTGAACTTATTACATGTTTAAACATGCATTAATTTCCATGTTTGAAATGTTTAGCGCCAATCAATTCCTATTGGAAACCTACTCATAACAAAAAAAAATTGCCCTACTCAACTACGCAAATTTACTGTTCTATGTTATATTTTGTCAACCTTTTTTTGTTGTTCTAACTTTACATATTTGTAGTTGTTTTTCAAAATACTTAAAATCTAGTGTTCTTCAGTCTATTCATTTTTTTAAAAAAGTTTATTAGATATTTGTGTTATTCAATATTTTATAGATTTTATGATAATATAATCTGACAGGAGTTTAATAAAAGGTTTATGCACAACTGTTAAGAACCAAATGTAAGCTTTAAGGTGTGATCTGCATAAAATTCATAACTTTTGTATCGCATAATCTTGTTTTATATAAACTAGAAAAATAGTTATGCTGATTTTTATTAGACAATGCATTGCGTCTCATATATTAGAAGTCATTTAAGTGACTTTTGATTAGATGTCACTTATATAAAATTTGATTTTTTTATAATTTGATTGGTTGATTAATTTTTAATTTTTTATTTATGTTCGAAAGGAACTAATATATTTAATTAATGTCAGTTGCCTTAGAAAAATCATTATAATTTGATTTCTTGATTATCAAACTAAATAAAGAAGGAATAAATGTTTTATTCTGAAAACTATTATTAAACACATCGAATAATAAAAATAAAATTTGGTAATAAAAAAAAGTAAATGTGGAAAATTTTATTTAAAAACAAAGTAATTTTTTATAAAATTAAAAGATCTTATTCATACATTTTACATCTTTCAACATTACAAAGGAATCATCTTATCATATTTCGGAACAAGTAATAATTTGATATAATCCAAATATATATATAAAATAGTAATATATATGAATATACAATATCATTTATAAAATTTTAGGTTGTAAATATTACAAAAATATATGAAAACTAGCTGGTAGGATTTTGTGGCAAATACATAGGTGTTTTCTTTAATATCTATTGATTTTGAAAATAAATTTATAATCAAAAAGAAAATAATAAAATAAGAAATGTTTTTTTCCAAATATGCCAATGATATCACACATAAAAATTTATATTAACTAATTAAAAGGTTGATAAGAGACAATGATAATCAGTTAATTGCCTCAGAAAATCATTACAATTTGATTGGTTGATTATCAAACAAAATAATATAAAAAATAAAATTTATATCCACAAATTGATTATTAAAAAACATCCAATAACAAAAATAAATTTTTTCTTATAAAAAGGAAATGTGACCAATTTGATTTAAAAACAAAGTAAGTTTTTGTAAAAGTAAAAGATTTCATTTAAACATTTCACATCTTTAACATTAAAAAATCATCTTATCATATTTTTGAAACAAAGTACAAATTTTATCATACAAATATAAAACATTATACTTATAAAAATTCATATCAGAGATACAATATAATTTATAAAAATATATTAAAACTAGGTGGTAGGATATCGTGAAGAATACATGTGTTTTCTTTAAAACCTATTGATTTAAAAAAAATACAATTGAAATGTTTTTAAATTATTTGATCTTTGTATTATATTAAATTTAAATCCAAAATAATTTTTATTAATTTTAATGTTAATGAAAAACTTCATTATATTTCTACTAACAACAATGATACTTAAAGAATTAAAGTATATAATTAACTAGGTGAAACGTCCGCACATGTATATTTTATTTATATATTATTAATATCTAATCAAATTATTATAACTCCGTAAAGATAATGTAATCACACTTACTCTATCCTTCTTTCTTTGTATGTCTCTCTCGAATTCATTTTGCCTCTATGTCTCTCTCTCTCTCTCTATAATTTTGTCAGTGTTGATGAGTGTTTAAAATGATTACACACGTTGAACAAGAAAACAACTTATGGCAATCACATAAGATTGGAATCCGGCACAATAAAGATATTGATTAAAATTTCAACATATTTTTATTATAAGCATTAAAAGTATTCAAATAAAACGTAAACCAAAATAAAAATTAGAGAACACCAAGATTTACAAAGGCGTTATAGACCCGTGTCTCTGAACATAAGAGTCACTGTAGAATAAAGATTGCCTGAACTCCTCAACCTCCAGCAAATGTAGATTTACTCTGAAGTTAGATTATCCACTCTCGGTCTCAAGCCATAGATCATCATAAAAATAACCTGTATAAGTGAGTTTAGGATAAATTTTCGCAACTTGCACATTCAAAAAAAAAGACATAATATAATACACTTACTTTTAAGCCTCCAAATCCTCCACTTCTTCAGGACCAAAATCACATCCCCACGACCCCTCCAATTTTCAAACCAATCATGGAATGCACAAGCATGATCACCAGTTGCTACACATTTTATATGATTCTCACTATTATTAATTAAACAATGTGTGTCAATTACACTAATGCAAACATTTTGCTGTGATCATATTTTACTTTGTACTTACATGTACAAATTTTATCTTACTCTCAATATTATCAATTAAAAAAAGGTGTGTCCATTACACTAATGCAAACATTTTGCTGTGATCATATTTTAGTTTGTACTTACATGTTGTTCCTATTGAAAAAACCACCTTTGGCCTTGCATGATCATCAAAATGGAATTACGTGTTGAAGACCACTCCCATTGTATCTACAAGATATGTGATTTCGATTCTATTATTTACATCTATACAATCTGAAATATATTGTAGAAGTTAGCATTAGTACATATGGGATAGTTTTTGGGTCTGATGTGAGAGATTTCATGGATGCACTTGAATTTCATGTAATGAAGATTGTTAACAAGATCAATGATGTGGACTCTAGTATAAGGTGTAGCAGGTAGTTTGAATCAAGAGTTTTTTTTGTCTTAAAACCTGGATAGGCATGGTCAACTTCTACCCGAAATAATTCAACCCACTTTCCCTCATGTTTCTCTAGCCCTCTATATCTATCTTCGCTTCCTGCATAAATGTTCATCTCCTTGTTGGTTCCCTGGATAAATAAAGTTAAGTATCAAGTCATTAGTTTGATTTATTGCATTTTATTAGATAACTAAGAGATGATTATTTTACACTTACATCCTCATCCGTTAGGATATAACTCCAGTTGGGTCCAAAACCGAAAACATAGAAAGCAAATGACTGAATCATGAGTATTTTAACTCTGAAATGCCATGCAGTAATTCTTTTGTTATATACAACTTCAGCAAGCTTATTGTAGTGTTTCATATTCTTAGGAAATGGAGAGATGATTTGTGTTTTTTTTAATTTGGTGCATTTTTGTAACTTTTATTTTTCAGAGAAATGTGATTAGATAGAGCAAACTGGATATATGTAAAAGAAGAGAATGAGACGACTTTGGAGTTTAAATTTAGCTACAGAAAAGAGAATCAAGTGTAATGATGATTCTCTCTAAGATATGTGACTGTTAGAGTGAAAAGTTGTGTTTCTTCGAGGTGTCCCTCAAATCACAATTAAATAGAGAAGTTAATACTTTAATTTTGGTAATATGATCATTAAATGAAAAAGTTTATCACTTTCTTCAAATAAATTAGTGTTATATATTTCAGATTAATAACCATTTACTTTTATCCGTTCATTACTATTTAGGAGAAAAAATGAAGAACTTGAATTTGGATTCTCTCCCAAATTCCATCCTTGATCAGATTCTCTCCAAGATAGCAAAAAACAGTATCTGTGACTTTGGTAGTGCAAGAATTGCTTTTCTAGGGTTTAATGAAATTGGCAGAGAATATTATTTTTACAGATCTGCAGATCTCATTTTCGTGAATGAATGGATAGAGGCGGTCATGCTGTTAGAGCATTCAGGTTTAGGTGATGCCATTTAAGTAATCCAGAGGTCATCTACTTGTGAGGTATGGATGAGTTCTTCATGCTCCATTTAGCTCCTGAATGAAGGGAAAAATACATCTTGCTAGTGAGAGACGATGCTTGTTGGCCAAATATGTAGATTGTATGATGAACTTAGCATTTAGCGTTGTTGATAGAGGATTGGTTTACAACTATCCTAGTTTTACTCGTGAAAGATGTTGATCAGATGTCTCACATTATCACTGCTCGGTAACTCTCAGGCCATTGGGATTACGTTAAACTTGGGATATTTTTGTCTGTAATTGAAAGAATAGATGCTAATGTCTCATACATTTTCTGGTGCTCCAGAATAGAAGAACCAGTGTTTATAGTCTCCATATGGACCAAGAAAAAGTGGAGATGAGATCATTGTTTTTGGCAATATGCAGCTTTAAGCTTCTGCCGTGAAATACATTTGACTGCTCATGAGTGGCCAATTGGAGATTAGTTGTGTGTTGAGATGTAATTTTTCTCTACGTTTACTATATTTCTGTAAACAAATTTTAATTATTTATTTTAATAACGATTACTAATATCTGGTAATATTGGAAAATTACATTAACTTAGATAATTCTAAAATTTAATATATGAATGATTGATACGTGCTCAAATTACCCTAGAGAAACCTTACTCTCATCAACAAAGGTCAAGTTGTAGTACTTAGAGATCTAATTCACAGGGAGCTGAGGCACACACTAGATCTTATTGTAATTAAGCTAGGTTGAATATTTCAAAGCAGTAAATAGCAAGTAACTTAGAACTGTTGAGCAAGACAATTACTCAAGTGATTGATTTGAGGTTTAACAGATATGATGAAGGCGCTAGACTTAGGATTTCTATTCAGGTTATCAGGATTATAATAGTATGAATGCTTAAGTGAGATGCTTGCATGATATTAAAGAACCCAACGGTGATAATAACCGTACCACTGTCGTTTTCTAGGTTATCTATTACTAGATCCAATGATTCACTACTTAGCGCAGGTCACGATCAGGAAGACATCAATTGATGTTCTGTCGAACGTATCGATGGACATAGCCTTGCGCCAATCGATCGATATCTCTAAGGAGAATCGATCGATGTGCCTCTAGTAAGCTTTAAGCGCGGGTTGATAACAGTTCACCAGAGATTTTCTAAACCATGCTGTTGCTTGCGCCTAGCAAATTCTAGCTCAGAGAAGATAAATCCAAGGATAATATCCACTGTCATCATGTATAGGTTAACTACTCCTATACAAGCATTAAAAATAATCTTCTATGATAAATATCACAACTCAAGTATTCATAATTGGGGCTAATACCTCAAAACCTATTTGAATCCTAAATGTAATAAAGGTGTTTACTCAGATATAGCCAAGCAAAGCATCATAACAAATAAATAAAACAGCATAGATAGAATAGATAGAAATAAAGGTGTTCAAGAAAGCTCTCAATAGTAACTCTCTCTGTCACAAAACAACTCTCTGTCTAAAACTGTGATGTAAAAACCGTTTCTTCCTCTAAACAATTTGGCAAGACATAAATATTAAATAATTAGGTTAAAACTCATCAGTGGTATCTTGGTAAATAGATGGAGTCTTTGGCTTCAAGTCGGCTGTGACCAAACTTGACTTCTACGTTTTTCCCATCGATCGATATCACTGAGTGTGCATCGATCGATATGTCTCTCTCCGTGTCGACCTCGGGTGGTCGATATGGTCATCTCAGGTAAAATCTCTAAAATGCTCCAAAATGCTCCAAAATCACCATTTTTCCTCCAATTGCTCGTGAACTTGTAAATATGCTATCTAGACTCCAAAATGCATAAATATATCCTAAAACTCTTATATACCATGGCTAAAAATCGGGTCAAATTCATGGTATATCAACTCCCTCGACTTATCCTTTTGCTTGTTCTCAAGAAAAACAACTGGTAGTCTCTTTGGAAAAGGTTTGAAAACGGCAGAGACTCAAAAAGTTTAAAAATCTCAGTCATATCTTCCTAGTAGTGCAAGCCAAGGCATAAACATCCTAACTACTAAAGTACATTATACCATATCCTAGTATAGCAAACAAGTTCTCCTAGTCAACAACTCAACCAATCCTGTCTGACAATCCCCTCTACTAACCTCATTTCTTGCATAGAATAAAAGTGTAGGCTTTACCTTGGGAGTATCGATCACATGATGCAAGGATGCTCAAACAAGTATCTCGAACTGCAGGTAAAAAGAAGTTCCTTTCCTCTCTCTCTACTAATTTCTCTCTCAGTCAAAGTCTACTTTAATGAAGATTCATTGACCAAGATTGGACATGCTTCCATGAATCAAGCTTTAATGGTTTTAGCCACCCAATCCTGTTCACTTCTTTTTGACCTATATCCTAGGATTTATGTGAAGCAAGCCTTAATGGTTGTAATCACCAAGTCCTGTTCAAATCCTTTACCTATAGAATTCCTAAGAATCAAGCCTTAATGGTTGTAGCCACCAAGTCCTGTTCGAATTCTTTTCCTAAATATTAGCTATATATATATTTATATATATATATATAAAATTATCTAATCTAAATTTTTGAAATAGAGAGAGAGATATATCTACACAAGGCTTTACCTTCCAAACTTGTTTGAAGAATCCGGTCCCGTGTATGTGATATACCATGGATTTTACCTGTTTTTAACCATGGTATACTAGTTTTTTATTATATATTTAATCTATTTTCTAGCCTGTTAGGTATGTTTTCAGGTTCAGGAGCATTTTGTGAGAAAGTGATGTTTTTGGAGCATTTTGGAGTGCAAGAGATGATACACACGAGTTGACCATTCAAGACTAAGTCGGAAGTCAACATTGCGATTATAATCGATCGATACTCATCTTGAGTTGTCGATCGATGTAGCTGAGAAGATCCGCGTACTAGAAGATATCGAGGACGAAATGGTTTAGCCGACTACTTCACCAAGACTTCACCAAATTACAAATTGCCCCTGACAAGTTTTTAACCTAATGGAAATGCTTAAATACTTCTGCTAAGTGTTTTTGACGGCAAAGTTTTGAAACCTTGAAGCTCGAAGCTTTTAACAACCCTCAAAGCAGATAGTGTGAGAGAGAGACTAGAGTTTTATTTGTTTGAGAGAGATTGGAGAGATTTCTCATCTCCTTTTGTATTTCTACTTTATTCTATCTATGCAATTCTTTCATCTATCTATTGTTATGAATTGCTTAGCTATGTCTGAGTAGTCTACTTGTTAGATCTAGGGTTTAAATAGGTTTGTGGGATTAGCCCCAAACTATAATTGCTAAGTTGTGATACTCATCAAATGGATTGTACCCTATGCTTATTTTAGAGTAGCTAACTAGAACATAGATCACTAGGATCTTAGATTATCTTGAATTATCCATTTGAGCGATGCATGTTTCCCGTTGAGAAGAACGACAGTTCATCCTTGAGACCTTGTGGTCATATTCGGTTCGCTCCTAGGCAGATCTAGAAGCCGTCGATCAATATCCCGACAGGTGAATCGATCGGCGCCGCGAAAGGTGTATTGCTCGATATCTCAAAAGGGTATTGACTGACTCTTTTTCTGTGTCATCATGCGAAAGGTGTGGCCAGAGATCTAGATATTTTAACCAGTGATTTCATCACATATGTTAAGCGGCTGAGATCTATAGTATCATGCAAGAAACTTGTTAAAGCATTTATAGAGATTATAATCTCCATTCCTGAATAGAAACCCTATGTCTAGCACTCTTTATCACATTTAAACAACCCATCATATTGTTAGTTAGAGCAACTATCTTGCTCATTTAGGAATTGTTATTTTCATTTCTATCATATAAACCAACCTTGCCTAGGATTGATTAGTAGATTTTATTTAATTGGTTCCCCAGCTCCTCGTGATTCGATCCCTAAGTACTACAGCTGTACCTTTTATTTGAGAGAGTAAGCTCTACTGGGTAATTTGAGCACTATTAGTATGCCAAGCCCCAAGACAAGAAAGTCAAGTCAATATTAGGTTGGAGGCCAGCTTTGGTTCCTTCAAACACTCTTAGTAAGTGCAAACATAGTTGACAGGTTGATCCACTTTAGTATCTCTAGTACTTCTGTAATTAGTAAATCTAAGACTGGTCTAGAAAGTGGTTAAATGACAAGTAATAATCTAGATAAGATCATTGTCCCTTTCTTGACTCAATAAAAACTTTTTAAATAAGATTCATAATAGTAGATAATAATTAGTAATCCTGCCAGACTTAAATTACACTGTCCCCAGTGTAAAACAGCCGGAGTTTATAGAAACCATATAATATAAATGTGAAATTTAACAAGTTAGAACGTTATATTTGACCGATACCATATTGATCGATGTAGTTGAATGCGTGTCGATCGTGGTGGATGTAGTGTCGTCGATCGATGTTGACTTAGTCGTGTCGGTCGATAGAGATGACAAACGTCTACTCGGATCTTTTTTTATAAGACCTGCATAAATATAAATGTGAAAATAAATAGTATATATGAATAATAATAAGAAGTATTACCTAATAGTGAGTTGCTTCCCACTCAGCGCTTTGTTATAGTCATTTAGCTTAACTTTGGAGGTTGAATGATTTTGTGGTGGTGAATTCAGTTGCTTGCTGGATAGCAAACATCTCTTTCTTTTGTGGACTGGGTTGCAGCAAAGTTTCGACAAACGTAAGGTTTGGTTAGTGAACCATATAATAGTTATTTCCCTTCTCATTCGAAAGATAGATAAGGTATATATAAAAGAAAATAATTCTTCCATTATGAAATAGTTATGTTTAGTAATTTATTTTAGTTTGTGTCTGAAAGTACAACACAAAATTAGTTTCGTTAAGCTTCTGATAGAATGACGCAGATCAGAAGATTTGTACAGTTGTATCTTGGGAATCTGACCGATATCTGTTACTACGGAGATTTTAAAGATTTAAAAAAATAGATTAATCATTTCGACTCTGTAATTCTTCTTAATTCGTTTATTTCTGTATTCTAATTTTTGATTTATGTTCTTATTACTTTTATAAATATCAGTTGTAGGAAAATAAAAATTCTACAAATAGCTATATAAATCCAGACGGTGAAACTCAAGTTGCAGTCAAAGAGAAAGTCGTTTCTCTATTCCAGACCAGTAGAGAAAAGGAAGCAAGCCGGATCCCTCTGCAATATGGTGTGAAAGTGGAGGGAAGGCCTTAGAATGGTGATATTGCACCAGCGGTAGGAATGAAGGATATGTGAGAGGGCGAAGATGGAGCGATTTGGGTAAAAATTTTGCTAGACATGTAACGTGAGGAAAAATAAATGACATTAGCAGCAAAAGACAGACCCGCATGGGTATTCCCTTCTATTAACAACGCTTGGGTAATATCATCCTTTTTTTTTGAACAAGGATTAGGCAGTATCTCAAAATCTCAAAATAATCTAGATACTTTTTCATATATAATACTCCCTCTGTTTCATTTTAGTTGTCGTTCTAAGTTTATGCACAAAGATTAAGAAAACATATGATTTTGTAAATTTTCAAAATAAAAAGACAATTACCTATACTTTTAATCACGTTTCAACTAATAGAAAAATAAAATAAAAAATCTTATTAATAAATTTTGCATTGAAACTCTAAAACGACATTTAATTTGAAACAGATTTTTTTCCCAATAACGACAATTAAAAACATAAGGAGTAGTTAGATTTTTATTGGAAAGCAACGATGTTTATACACTTGTTCCAAAAATTTGTGTTATATGCCATTATCATAAGGGAAGGAAGTACTGCCTAACCAACCATCGCCGGTGATAAACTCCGTTGTCGTGAAGTTAAAAGCATCTTCGTAACCCATAATGTGATAACCCGACCAGTTGACCCGCTTACTTGTATCAGAACCTGGCCCGTTATTATTATACTCGCCATAGTACAGAGTATCAAGTCCTTCAGCACCGGCCCATTTGGTCCAACCCGAACTGTCAATAAATTCATCAATAAAAGATTCCATTAGAACGGTTCTTGAATATCCTCTCCATGGACGCCCTAAATAGCTATTCACTCTAGTTGAGCTATTAAATAAATCTTCCGTAGCAAAGATGGAGCAGTTCTGCATTGAGATCCCAGTGTCTTCGTCCGGACTATCTCGTGACTGTGCAGTAACTACAGTGAATTGTCCAGGCATTGGCAACTTTGAGACTATGTTGCAGCCTTGGAAAACCACAGCCGCGTTGCCAAATACATAATCAATTGTTCCATATATATCACATTCACGGTAGAATTGTCGGAATGAGTGAGTGTAAAGTGTGTCCTGGTAACCGTCAATGACACATCGATATAAGGCCACAAAATCCGCGTTAACACGTAAAGCAACTGCTTGACGCTTCTCTGGTCCCGCTGTGTTCATTATGGTTATATCCCTCGCCAAGAATCCTTCGCCAGAAACCGCTGTGAACAAGTTTGAGAACCATTACAAATACAATCTTGATTTAGTTTCCGAAAACTTAAGCTATAATTCAAAATTATGGTTGCATGAAGAAAAGCTACATGAAGTATACAAAGTTTACAATCTTTTAACTTAACTAATCTTAAGCATTTTGATTAGAATAACAAGAAAATAAATTCTGCAACCTCTTGAGCACATTGAAAGCGTTCGCAAACGTTTTTTTCTTTCTGAAAGCAGTTTATAGATGTAAACATATAATTACTGAAAATAAATTCAATACTCTTAGTTGACAAAAAAAAAAGAATCAAAATCCACGGTGTTAAATCATGCTACACTATGACCCAATCAAATATAGATAGCACTTGCGTTTTGTTTTATCCACCAGACAAGATCTTAATAAAAAAAAAGTCAAAGGATATTGTATTACCAAGAGTGGCAGATCGAAAAGTGGTCCATCCATCGCCGACGCTGCGGTTGCCGGTAACAAACGTCACATCGGATCCATCACCGATCAGGACAATATTAGTCTTGTAACTTGGAATCTCAATGTTTTCGTTATACTCGCCTTCTCTTACGTATATCAGCACTCTGTCGTTACTCATGTTGGGAGCAAAGCTTATAGCTTCTTTAATAGTTGTGAAATTACCTGTTCCAGCAGCAGACACAATGAGGATCTCACTCGGCTCGTACTCATCATACTCATCACCGGAATCTTCTAAAAACCGGCGATCTTTCTCAGAAACCCAGTCGGGAAATAACCCAAGTAACCGGCGGTTCTTGGTCTTGCTATTGGTTTTAAGATTATTGGGCTTTCTCTGTTTTGAAAGAGCCGAAAGAGAATTGCTTACGTGTTTGTAAGTGGTCGTAAAGGAAGTCAAGAGCTTTGGCAATAGTGGACCAGATGCCGAGTCAAGACCTTCGAAGCAAGTGTTCTTGTTGGTGAGAGCAGCGCTCAAGTAAGCTCTAGCGTCAGCTAGCTTCCGTGAATCATTAGCATCGTCTTTGATTTTAGAGAGAGAACGTTTCAATAAAGAAGAAGTTATGTGGTGAAGATCTTTGCAGTCTTGAAGAGAGCCACGTTGACCCTCAAGGAGGTTGTTGATATCAGCGCTCGAAAGGAGATCGGTGAGTTTTCCAGCCTCGGAAAGAGCTAGTTTGAGAGTTTGAAAGAGGAAAGAGAGAATGTTGGGGCTTATGTTGATGGAGAGAGAGAGTTCTAAGGACTGGAAACATGCATCTGGATATGGTGCGTTCTTGCAAAAACTTGTGGCAGAGATTTGATAAAGGTTTAGGGAACCCGGAGATGCATACGAGAAAATGGAAGGATTGAAGAGGAGAAAGCAGAGAAAATAGAAACTGAGTGAAGAGAGAGCCATTGGAGAGGAACAATGTTATAGCATGTGGAGATGGCATGTTTTAAAATGTAGAGAGGAATGGGTTCAATATTTACTTCGTAAACCGACAAATCTTTTTTTGTTTTGTAAAGCGACAAATCTACCAACTGTGTTTAGGCATTTTCTACTGAAAATTTAATCAACTGTGTTCTTAATTAAAAACTATCAAAGAAAACAATGTGTCTGATTGCTGTTTAGTTTGAGATTAGACTTTTTAGTAATCACATCGGTTTACGTGACTGAACATTCAACTTATTAAAGAAAAAAGCTCGTATTATTTGAAATTTGCTATTGTTGAAGAGGCATGCGTTTGATGTAAATTCTGTCAAAAATAGTTGGGTGTGTGACATTGTTGCTTTCTCTATCGGCTACACATTTCTAATTAAAGTTGGTCGGTTCTCTTAGCCAGAATTCAGTCAGTTGGTTCGATTTTCAATTTTCTTTCATAAGAATCAGTGTGATCAGTATATAATTTACCGGGGTTTTAGGATTGTTTAGCGGTTTGTATCAGTGTCTTCTTTGAATTCCATCCCCAAAATTTGTGATGGGATAAAAGTATATTGGAAAAATTGTTTTTTAAAGACCAAAAAATGGTAACTATGTTTCATTAGGCTAATTTCTATTTTGTATCATTTTTGATTTGAATGACTTTTAGTACTCTCAAAAATAAATTAAATAAATAGTTTTGTAAACAAAAAAATTGGAAAAATAACTATTGATAAACTACTTATATCAATTTTGTGGTATTTTTTTCCAGTTCTTAAAATGTTTAAATCATAATTTCAAATTTTGTTTAACAGAAAGTAGAATTGACATTTTGCAAAGTAGAAAATAAAATCCACTTTTCAATGAATCTACTACTAGATGTTTTCCTGCACCATGTGCAATAATAAATTTTTAAATTTAAAACATATTTAAAAATAAAATTATATTAATACTCTAGATTTTATTATTTTTACCAATATTTCAATATAATTTTTATTTAATGGAATATAAACTAAGATAAAAATTATTTTAAATTATACTTAAGAATAGTTAAACTATAATCTTAAATATTTTTATCTATTTATTTTAGATAAAATATATCAAATTAATTTGTATAAAATTAATAAAAATTGATATAAAAGCCGTATAATTATCAAAAAGTTCAAATGAACATTATTTTAAGAATCTATATGTACATATAAAAGAATTTAATAATATTATGGTTAAACATTGGATTTAATTGGACATAAAACTAAGAATAATATTATTTTTTTAAAAAAGTTTTAAATTATATTTAAGAATAGATATGTATATATTTAAAAGTATAATCTTTGATATATTTTTATCTATTTATTTTGGATAAATATATTAAATTAATTTGTATAAAAATAATCAAAATTGATATAAAATCTGTATAATTATCAAAAAGTAAAAATGAATAGTATTTTCAGAATCTTTGGATATATAAAAGAAGTTAATAATATTACAGTTATACATTTATATTTTAAACAATTTAAATATTTTTTTAGTAACAAAATTGTATAATTATAAATAATATTTCGAAAATTTTAAAATTATAAAATTATTTGTTTTCATATTTGAATAGATTTACTTTTGATGTTGTTTAATTTACTTCCATATCATAAAAAGTGTACCAAAAATGTAAATAATCATTAAATGTAATCGTTCATGTCACATTTAATCTTAATCCATGTTATCATTTTAACATGCCATGTCATATTTATTTGTCAAGATAATTATGAAGATGATATATGTCAAAATCACTTGGCAAATAATGTATAGGGGATGTTTAGAATATATGATCTACATAAATAAATAGTATTCTAGAGATATTTGGAATACAAATTCTTTGTTTAATATATCTTTCTGAAATATTTAATAATCAGAATCTACACGTTACTATAAATCTAAAACATTTAGAAATCAAAATCTACACGTTACTATAAATCTAAAAACCTGTAGAAATCAAGTTCTACAAGATTTACAGTATTCTATGGATAAAAATAAGAGAAATTCTTGGGTTCACCCTAGGGATTATTACATATTTCACCCAACCAATATAATTCCGTTATTTCATATTCAGTATCTTTAAAAAAAGAAATAAAATATTGTCAATTGTATTATATTTTTAAACTAAAAAATAAATTAAATATAAAATAATATTAATTGCAAACAAAAAACATTTAAAAAAATATTTTTAATACCATCAACCAAATACTAAACCCTGAACCCTAATCCTAAAACACTAAACTTTTGGGTAAACCCTAAAGTTGGTAAATTCCAACCACTTGGATAAATTCTAAAATCCTAGGGTTAGAATTTATCCACGGGTTAAGGATTTACCCAAGGTTTAGGGTTTAATATTTAGGGTATAGGGGTTTTAGTATTTAGGGTTTAGTGTTTTGCTGACTGTCTTAAAAATATTTTTTTTAAAAATCCAAAGATTTAGGAAATATCTAAGGTTTAGGGTTTACCAAGGGTTTAGGGTTCTGATTTAGGGTTTAGTGTTTTGCTGATGGTATTTTAAATATTTTTTTTTGTGACTATTAATATTTTCTATTTATTTTATTTTTTAAAAATATAATAAACTTGACAATACTTTGTTTTCTTTTTTTTTTAAAATATACTGAATAAGAAATAACAAAATCCTATTGGTTGGTAGGGGTGAAGCAAGTATTTCTCTAAAAATAATCAGTTCCGAAAATTATGGGAAGAAAATATTTGGAAATATTCAGTTTCCATATATGAAAAATGTTTTTCAGAAAAACGTTACTAATTGTAGTTACAAATTCAAAATTTAAAATTGTTATTAATTGTAACTAATAAATTTAAATATTTTTTTGTCCTATGTTATTTTATTTTAATTATTATAATACATTTTATTATAATATTAAATATCTCTCAATACATTATAATGATTTCTTAATTTTAGTTACGAATTTAATATTAAAATTTAGATTTATTAATCGTAGTTACGAATTTGAAATTAAAGTTTTAAGGGCATCATTGCCGTTTTGAAAATAATTAAATATAATGAAACATAAAATATATGAGATTGATTTAATAGAACATAGTTATCATTTTTTTGTTTGGAAAAAACAATTTTTCCAAGTATATTGACTGGCAGTCCTTTTTGGGGGGGTTTATTTAGAACATCACAATCGGGAGTTTTAGGTATTGTAAAACTTCGGGAAACTTCAATCTCATTTAAAATATTTCAGACTAGACTTTTTGTATTTTTTAAATATTTATACTAAATAATATGTATTTTGAAAACCCATGTAAAATACTACCATTTGTGATTTTAATCTTGGCCCCCTTTAATCTTTGTCCATTTTGGTATATTTTTATTTATTTTTAAAATCAAATATAATATAGAAGACAAACACATAGTATATAAAAGTATAATATATATCAGTCTTGAATTCGGTGAAATAGTATTCCCGTGAACGAAATTCTGACAATTGACAGATATTCGTAACTTGTAGTTGTACACTTAACTTAAATATTCTTCATATTAGACATAAGTGTATGGAAATTATGTTGTTCCATGACATGGCACAATTATTCTCTTCCCTAATTTGGATATTCAGACAGACCAAGTGACATCCACCGACCGGAATGTTTCTTCTGAGAGTTCAATGAATCTGATTTTTGGTTGATCTTAAGCTAAAACTACTAGGATTACGTATCCAAAATAACTTTTTAAAGAATTAAACTGTAATTAAATGACTAACTGGTGTATTTTCTTGAAAATAACGACACTCCTAAGATCTTTTGATTGTTGGAGAATGGGTATATCCTTGTCTCTTTCTTAAATTATATTGACCCATTTAATAAATGAAAATCGATAAAAAATAAAAATTTAACAGAGAAAAGAAAGCAGTGTAGAAAATAAAGTTGGCGATAAAAAGAAAAAAAGAAATCTAGAAAGAAAAGTATAAAACACTGACATTTGTTTGTAAGTAGAGAAAAGAAGAAGCGAAATTGAAGTGTCTTATTCATTGAGCCAATAGATCATTTATATAAGATTACAATAGCTTGGAGACAAAGTCTAATTTGAAATAGAGAATAAGTATATCTAGGACTTTCCATATGGACATCATCACAATATTCATAACACTTCCCTTGATGTTCATCATGTCAAAGTGCTTTCAAAATACCGTAGATGTTGCCTCGTTAAAAACCTCACCGGGAAAACCCAATGGAGAAAACCATGGTTAAGGAAAAAAGAGTGCAACATGTAATGACTTCTCCTCGTGTGTACATACGTTAAGATCTTTAAGATGAGACAATCTGATCAGGTGAACTAACTTCTTCAAAAGTAAGCTGCGAGTAGCGTTTCGTGAATAAATCAACCAAATTTCCAGGTGAGCAAATTTGTAGAACACGAACATCGCCGTTCTTCTGCAATGCATGAGTCTTCCTCTGGCTTCGACATTTTCTTTACTTCTCTTGATTGAAAGACTTTAAATCAGTGATAGACTTTCAACTTTGAAACTCTAATACTCCTTTCGTGTGTGTATTATTTATGTGTTCTTTGTGCCCTCATTAAACCTCGTCATGGAAAAACCTAGTAGGATAAAAACCAAGATAAGGAAAAAAGAGTACAACCATACACATTTTCATATTTCTTCCTCTCAAGCAATATCTTCTGGATATACATTCCAATCAAATAAATTTTCTTTGAAATTGAGAATATTATAATAAATCTCTTTCCAATAGAGTATTCAAGATCTATGGTCTTCTGGTCCACAATTCTCATTTGATATAGACAATAATTTCTTAGTCTATTTCGATTTCGAGCCAAATATCTTACACACTGTCTTCTAGAAATTCATCTCGTACATACGAGTTATTCATTCATAACTATAAAAGTTACTATTATGATTTCTTTCTTGTCATATGAAATTACATCTTTCAGTTATGAAAGAGATTAGTAACTTGCTCAAATAACAGTCTTAAATATGGTATTTAAGGATCAGTCATATATATGATCATCTTAAAAATATTTAAGGATATTTT
>NW_026616536.1:0-24007 GCF_000801105.2 Raphanus sativus | reverse complement strand
TAATGAGTTATAAGCTATCCCTCTTTCTATTCAGATGATTTCAAATTAGCCTATTCGTACATATGGCAATATCTTCATGATTCATATCAAACCAGGATGAACCAAGATTTAAGAAGCAGATCTGAAACCATTAATCAGTGTAGAATGAACAGGAAGTTGAATAAATCTCATAGGAGTTATGAGGAAGAAGCTATCCCACTTTCTATTCAGATGATTCCAGATTTACATGTTCGGACATATGGAATTATCTTCATGATTCTTATCAAACTAGGAGGAACCAAAATGTAAGAAGCTTGATTTGAAACTATTAATCAGTTTAAAATGACCAGTAAGTTGAATAAATCTCATAGGAGTAATGAGGAAGAAGTTATCCCAATTTCTATTCAGATGATTCCAAATTAGCATGTTCGAACATATGTCAATATATTCATGATTCTTATCAAACAAGGAGGAACCAAAATGTAAGAAGCTTGATTTGAAACCATTAATCAGTGTAGAATTACCAGGAAGTTGAATAAATCTCATTGGAGTAATGAGTTAGAAGCTATCCCTCTTTCTATTCAGATGATTTCAGATTAGCCTATTCGTACATATGGCAATATCTTCATTATTCATATCAAACCAGGATGAACCAAGATTTAAGAAGCATGATTTTAAACCATTAGTCAGTGTAGAATGAACAGGAAGTTGAATAAATCTCATAGGAGTTATGAGGAAGAAGTTATCCCACTTTCTATTCAGATGATTCCAGATTTACATGTTCGGACATATGGAATTATCTTCATTATTCTTATCAATCTAGGAGGAACCAAAATGTAAGAAGCTTGATTTGAAACCATTAATCACTGTAGAATTACCAGGAGGTTGAATAAATCTCATTGGAGTAATGAGTTATAAGCTATCCCTCTTTCTATTCAGATGATTTCAGATTATCCTGTTCGTACATATGGCAATATCTTCATGATTCATATCAAACCAGGATGAACCAAGATTTAAGAAGCAGATTTGAAACCATTAATCAGTGTAGAATGACCAGGAAGTTGAATAAATCTCATAGGATTTATGAGGAAGCACTACAAAAAAAGTCCACATTGATAGCACGTGATTATAGCACGTTTTACTCAACTGCTATCGTAGACGAGTCTGGATTTTCATTTTTATAAAATAGCACTAATCCTGAGCTATGGTAGAGTTTCACTAAGCGGGAAGCTAAAATTAGCTTTACCGCGAGAAACTTAGCGAAAAAACATTAATTCCCTCTCTAAACTCACGACTACCTCTCTTCTTTCTCAGTTTCCCCTCTTTCACCAGTAACCCTAAAAAAAGTTATACTCCAATCTCCATCCCGAAATCCCTAATCCACTAAAACAGATCCGAAATTAAGGTCCAGACATCCATTGTTTTCGACTGTGAAGGTATTAGAGTTCGAAATTGGGACTTCTCTCTCGATTGTTAGGTCAAATCGAAGACATCTCTCTCGATTGCTTTAATGTTTCTGTTGTATTTTTGACTTAAATTCTTTCCTTGATATTGTCTGTTTTCTTTCCTGTTTCTATCATCTCTGTTTCTATCATCTGTTTGCATTGAAGTATCTCTCTCGATTGTGAAGATATTAGAGTTCAAATTTACTTTTCTCATCGTTTGTTTTCGATTTATAGTCTCACATTGAGTAGTGATATTGTCTGAACTTGCGTATAGCTATTTTTAGAGCTTGAATACTGATATTGTCTGAACTTGGTATATTGAGTTATCGTCTGCTTGGAAATGGTGGAGGAAGCATGGGTTCATCTTAGCAGGTAAGGAGTTGAATCTATTATTTCTGGTTGTATACATTTGTTTAGACACTAAGTTGTTAATTTTTATTTTCCTTTTCATGTGACCGAAGAGTCGATCATGCTTATGAGATAGGGGCTTCAAAGTTTGTAAGGGAAGTGGCTGCAGCGTCGGGAGGAAATGATCTCATCATCTGTCCTTGCATTGACTGCCGAAATATAGATCGCCACTCTGGAAGCGTTGTAGTCAATCATCTGGTTACTATGGGAATGGAGGAGGCTTATAAGATGCGGTCAGATTGGTATCTACATGGAGAATTAAGCTCAGGGGTTGCAGATGACAGTAGGGGAAGTCACTGGAATGATGAGATCTATGGTCTATAGAGAGCTGCTGAGTGTTTTGATGAAGCTTTAGCTGGTGCTGGGGATTTCTCTGAAATGGCAGAGGGAGATGACAAGAAAGAAGATGAATTTTTGGCAAAGCTAGCTGATGCTGGAACACCATTGTATCCGGCTTGTGTCAACCACAGCAAGTTATCTTCGATAGTGTCATTATTCAGGTTGAAGACTCAGAATGGGTGGTCTGACAAGAGATTCAATGATCTGCTAGAGACGTTGCCAGAGATGTTACCAGAGGAGAATGTGCTACACACTTCACTGTACGAGGTTAAGAAGTTTTTGAAGTCGTTTGATATGGGATACGAGAAGATCCATGCCTGTGTCAATGGCTGCTGCTTATTGAGAAAGAGTTTGAAGAAGCTTGAGTATTGTCCAAAATGCAAAGCATCGAGATGGAAGACCAATATTCATACTGGTGAAAAGAAGAAAGGAGTTCCTCAGAAAGTATTATGCTAATTTCCTATAATCCCAAGGTTTAAGAGATTGTTCCGGAGTGAGGAAATGGCCAAGGATCTAAGGTGGCACTTCAGCAACAAGAGCACCGATGGGAAGCTTCGCCATCCTGTTGATTCAGTCACATGGGATCAGACGAATGAAAAGTATCCTGGCTTTGCCGCTGAGGAAAGGAACATGAGGCTTGGGCTTTCAACAGACGGATTTAATCCGTTCAATATGAAGAATACGATGTACAGTTGCTGGCCAGTACTGTTAGTGAACTACAACTTGCCACCTGATTTATGTATGAAGAAGGAGAACATAATGCTTACACTGTTGATTCCTGGTCCACAACAGCCTGGTAATAGTATAGACGTTTACTTAGAACCTCTCATCGATGATCTACAGCATCTGTGGAGCACTGGAGAGTTGGTCTACGACGCTTTAACGCGATCTACCTTCACGCTGAGATCAATGCTGCTTTGGACGATCAGTGTTTTCCCGGCTTATGGGAACCTTGCAGGCTGCAAAGTAAAGGGAAAGATGGGGTGTCCTTTATGTGGAAAAAATACAGACAGTATGTAGCTAAAGTTCAGCAGGAAACATGTGTACATGTGCCACAGAAAAGGTCTTCCGCCGGGTCATAGTTTTAGGGGAAAATAGAAGTGGTTTGATGGAAAAGCTGAGCAAGGGAGAAGGGGAAGAATTTAACTGGCCGTGAGATATTTCAAAACCTCAAAAACTTCAAGAATGAGTTTGGGAGTGTTAAACAGGTTGGAAATAAGAGGAAAAGAATGGTCTGTACTGATTTAGGATCCAGTGAAGCAGAGGAAGAGGAAGAGGAAGAATTAGAAGTTGATGAGGATGAGTTATCTAGATGGAAGAAGAGGTCAATATTTTTCAAGCTTCCTTATTGGGCAGTAAGATCTCTTTCTTGTGCTTTTTCTATTGTTTCTGCTATGATCTCTTTCTAAACTCGATTTTTTTTTATTGTTTATGTTATGATTAGGAACTCCTGGTTAGGCACAACTTAGATGTTATGCATGTTGAGAGAAATGTGGCTGCTAGTCTAGTCTCGACATTGTTGCACTGTGGGAAATCTAAGGATGGTCTTCCTCCTCGTAAAGATCTTGAGGATCTTGGCATTAGGCAGGATTTGCACCCTCGCAGCCAGGGGAAACGAACATATCTTCCTCCAGCTCCGTGGTCCTTGTCCAAGACAGAGAAGAAGATATTCTGCAGGCGACTATTTGACTTCAAAGGGCCAGATGGGTACTGTTCCAATATCTCTAGAGGAGTTTCGTTAGATGAGTGTAAGGTCACATGGCTTAAATCACATGACTATCATGTGTTAAAGCAGCAACTGCTTCCAATTTCTCTCAAAGGGCTGTTACCTAAAGGACCTAGGCTAGCAATTTCAAGGTTATGCGCATTCTTCAATATGTTGTGTCAGAGAGTGATCGACAGGGAACAGCTTTTGGTAATGGAAGCAGAGATTGTAGAGATGCTTTGCTTGTTCGAAAGATATTTTCCTCCAAGTTTCTTTGATATCATGGTCCACTTGACTGTGCATCTAGGAAGGGAAGCACGCCTTGGAGGACCTGTCCATTTTAGATGGATGTACCCATTTGAGAGGTAGTAAATACATGAGTGTTATAGATTTTAATAATCATTTGCTAATGTACATATATAATATTTTGTAGGTACATGAACGTCCTTAAAGACTTTGTCAGAAATCCTGCTAGACCAGAAGGCTGCATCGCTGAGTCTTATCTAGCTGAGGAATGTATGAAGTTTTGCAGTGAATTTCTGAAGAAGTCAACAAATGTAGAAGACAAAATAGAAAGGAACATGGAGTATGAGAATAGCTCCATCTTAGAGGGTCGTCTAATATCAGCTGGAAAAACAATTACACTCACTGAAATGGAGAAGCAAATAGCACATCTTGCTATCATCCAAAACCTTGCTCTTGTCGAACCTTATGTAGAGTAAGAACCTTACGCTCTTTTCGAAAATAACACATCTTATACTTGTTTTACATTTATCTTCGTATGTTTCTTTGAGCAGTGAGCATCTCCAGTATCTACAAGACTCAGATGGAAGCTGTAGGAGAGATGCATCAACTTTATGGAGTACGCATACTAAGCATTTTGCTTCATGGCTAAAAAGAAAAGGTCCGTGATTCGTAAAATAGGTCGTGTAATTAGAGCTCGAAATGATATAGGTGTTTGACTTGTCATAATTTTTGTAGGTAACTCTTGATTCCAAAGAACATGAAGAAACCCTCAAGTAGCTTGCTTATGGTCCACGGTGTTCTGCGAAATCATATACAGGCTTCATTGTCAATGGTCAGAGGTTTCACACGGCATCACTTGATAGGAAAAGTCAGAATTCTGGGGTTTATTATGAGGCTACGGTAGTTTGCAGAGCTAGTGCCAAAGATACATCACAGGTGGTTGATTGGGTATCTTACTACGGCAGAGTAACGAACATCATTCTGATTGATTACAATGTCTTCTACGTTCCTCTCTTCCGGTGTCAGTGGGCAGTAAAGGGTAATGGAGTGAAGATTGAAGATTGTTTTACACTTGTGAACATGACTCATAGTCAAGCATCTTTTTCAAGTGATCCTTACATACTAGCTTCTCAAGCGAAGCAAGTCTTTTACTCGAGGGAAAAACGAGTCCTCTAATTGGTATGTTGTCATGAGAGGTCCGTCTAGATGATATAGTAAGGAAGATATTCAAGAAGGAGCTTCTGACGTTGGGCCATTGCCAACAAATATTGACATGGACGTTGACAATGATGAAGCAGAGAATGCCAGACAGATTCTGAACGCATATATGTCTGAAATGTATCCTTATTGGTTGTGTGCTTGCTCTGTGATTGTTGTGTGCTTGCTCTGTGATTGTTGTGTGCTTGCTCTGTAATTCTTGTGTGCTTGCTCTGTTATTTGATGGTGAAATTGTATAGAGTTAACATTTTCCTTCTAAAATTTTGATGCAGGTAATCTGAGATGGCAAAGAGAGGAAGGAAAAAGGAACACCGAAAAAGGGAGGACGTATTAAGAAAGTTCAAGATCAAGACGTTGAGTTTGTGTGTACATTAGAAGCACGTGTTAAGAACGTTCAAGATCAAGAACCTGTTGATGAAGAGCAAGACGAAGCTGTTGAAGATCAAGAAGAACCTGTTGAAGATGTAGTAGAACAAGAGCAAGCAAGCGATGTACCACAACCACATACAGAGGAGCAGCATAACTCAGAAGAGCCTGAAGGTGAAGAAGATTTACAATCATGATATGGTAGGTTGTGAGTGATAGCTACAAGGAAAGAAGACGCAAGCAGATCCCTCACACTGTTAGTCGAAAGGGGATGGTTAGATTAGCAGAAGAAATGGTAAGTTAATTTTTCTCGTTGTTCCATTTGTATGATAGCTTTAGGATATTGACTTACTTCTGTGTCCATAGAAAAACAACTCTGGAGACCCATCGGAAGTGACTAGGCTTAAAATATGGGTCAAGTCTCGTACCAGAAAAGATAGAACCCCTATAAACACAAATGCGGCTGAGAAGATTGTGAGTTCAAAACTTATATTTATTTATTTGAATGCTGGTTTGCTTTCTTAAGCAGATGCTTAAAATGATATGTGTGTGTTCTCTGATATACAGCAAAAGGCAGCTGAGCTTGTTAATGATGCCAATCAATCACATGCTAAGAATCAAGACGAGGATACGCTCGTAAAACTGTTAGGACCTGATAATCCTGGTCGTATGAGAGTGATGGGCAGAAATATGAGTAAGACAAAGTTAGCTTGCTTCCAAGTTAAGCACAAGACAATGTCTGAAATGCAAGAGAAGCAATATGAACTCCAGGAAACAGTTAATCAGTTAAAGGCTGAACTTGCGGCTGTGAAAACCCAGGTCTGATTTTTTTTGAGTTCATACATTGTGATAGGCATTTATAACATAATAATAAGATTTGTTTTGGTTAAATTACAGAGAGAAGATCATGAAATGGGTGAAAACTCGGCTGCAAGAGTAAGTAATCAAATATAAGATCAATGCTTTATTTAAAACTTGACAGTATCACATTTTAACTATTGACCTTGTAACAGAGTGTGAACAAGAAAACATAAAAGAGGTGTCTTATTATTGATTGGGCTGATGAAGATAGCAACATTGGTGAGGACCGTATTCTATCTTCCGACCCAAACGATTTAGTCAATGACGGTCGACTAGGCCCTACGGATGTTAAAGTCTTTGTTGATGTTGCTATCAACCAGAAGCTTTCCTTTGGAGACCTGCAAGTAACATGTGCACTATTGAGGAAGCTTTTGGCCATATTATTGCTTGGCCTAAAAATAAATGTGTTGAACTATGCCAGGGCCTCCAACCAGAAGACATTGCACCCCTGGTAAAGCCTTTTGTTATCTTCTCTTATCAATTATAGTATTGATAAGGCGTTTGAACATATTGTTTTTTAAATGTCTAACAGGGCTCAAGATCAAATTCTCTCAACAAGTGTAAACTACTGGATTTATCTGATGATAGTGTAGTTGTTGGTGAGGGACGTTGGCCACAAGAACCAAAAGCATTGGTTAATGGACTTCCACTCGGACCAAAGGCAGTAAAAGTCTTTCTCGATGTGATACATGAACCTGGAACATTTATATGGAGGCCTACATTGGATGTGGCATACCTTGATGACTGCTTGCAGACATTTATATCATGGCCTGCTCACAAAGTTGTATTCGAAAACCCACCAGATGCAAGAAGGAAAGTATCTCCTGCTCCAAAAGCTGCATCTGCAGTAGGAAGTCAGCAACAAGGATCTACGTATGCTACTGAACGAAGTCTACAAAAAGTTGGGAAATCAGGAGCAACAACATCAACAACTCATACTCAGAACACTTTCTTAATGCCGGTAAAGATTCTTACTTGTGTTTAAATAATCTTGGTTGATGCTGCTGTCTGAGTATTACAAGGTTTCTGTTGTAAATGTGACAGCTAAAAGATGGATCCCAAGCTATCAAAGTGAATGAGAAGTGCAAGTTGATGGACATCGGTCAGAAGAAACAAGTTGTTGTCGAAGGACGTGTGCATTCAACAGACCGAGACCAGATGGTTCACTTTATAAAATTGGGACCGAACGCAGCAAGAGTGTGGGTAGATGCAGTGTTGGTAGATGATGCTGATGTTTGGAGGAAATCTGATGAAATAGAGACCATGAAAGATGCACATGGTTCATCTATCGCATGGCCAATTGAAAAATTGGTCATATTTTAAGATGAACATGTAAGTGTTGTGATTTGTGATTATAATATTTCAGACACAATGGTAAACTAATTACAGGTTTTGATTGTTGCAGCATGGGGGAATGAAGAACTTTGGTCCGGTCTTAGTGTCTAATGAGCTTATTATTATCATGTCTTAAAGACTTTCTTATATGTTTTCGGAGGGCTGTGTAAACCTTGTGATGCTATGAATGATTTCTTTCTTGTTTATGAATGATCCATGTTGTTTATGAATGATTTCTGTTGTTTTTAAGGGTGAATTCTGAAAGCAATACTCGGCAACAACAACTAGCATAGCAAAACAAACAAATCAACCATAGCAAACAACAATAGTCATCGTAGAATATCATAGCATTAAAAATTACCTACGATTAAACATGCAAGTAAATAATAACAGCAAAAAAAAAGCTATACTAGAATATCATAACATTTAAATTTACCTACGATTAAACATGCAAAACAGTAATAGCAGCAAAAAAAAGCTATACTATAATATCATAGCATTTAAAATTAACTACGAATAAGAAAATGATAACATATGACGAAGCTATAAATAAATGTAATATATGAATTTTAAACAGCTATTGTAGAAGGACATATCATAGCTCACATTACGAATCGTAAATAATTTGTGACAAAAAAATGACGAGTTATAGTAACGTTAGTAACTGCATTCATTTATTGCTATCGTAGTAACACATTAAATAGCGTCACCAATAACTGCTATCGTAGAAGGGGTACCTATGATGGATGCCGATTACATGGCAGATGGTAAAAAGCTATGAAAGACCTAATATAGCGTTAATCATGAGCTAAGAATGTTGATATTTCTTGTACTGAAGAAGCTATCCCACTTTCTATTCAGATAATTCCAGATTAACATGTTCGTACATATGACAATATCTTCATGATTCATGTCAATCCAGGATGAACCAAGGTGTAAGGTGTAAGAAGCTTGATTTGAAACCATTAATCAGTATAGAATGACCAGGAAGTTGAATAAATCTCATAGGAGTTATGAGGATGAAACTATCCCACTTTCTATTTAGATGATTCCAGATTAGCCTATTCGGACATATGGCAATATCTTCATGATTCTTATCAAACCAGGAGAAACAAAAATGTAAGAAGCTTGATATGAAACCATTAATCAGTGTAAAATGACCAGTAAGTTGAATAAATATCATAGGATTAATGAGGAAGAAGCTATCCCACTTTCTATTTAGATGATTCCAGATATGCCTGTTCGGACGTATGTCAATATCTTCATGATTCTTATCAAACCAGGATGAACCAAGATGTAAGAAGATTGATTTGAAACCATTAATCAGTATAGAATGACAGGAAGTTGAATAAATCTAATAGGAGTTATGAGGAAGAAGCTATCCCACTTTCTGTTCAGTTGATTTCAGATTAGCTTGTTCGTACATATGGCAATATATTCATGATTCTTATCAAACCAGAGGGAACCAAGATGTAAGAAGATTGATTTGAAAGCATTAATCAGTGTTGAACGACCAGAAAGTTGAATGAATCTCATAAGAGTTATGAGGAAGAAGCTATTCCACTTTCTATTCAGAAGATTTCAGATTTGCCTGTTCAGACATATGACAATATCTTCATAATTCTTATCAAACCAGGAGGAACCAAAATGTAAAAAGCTCGAGTTGAAACCATTAATCAGTGTAGAATGACCAGTAAGTTGAATAAATCTCATAGGAGTTATGAGGAAGAATCTATCTCACTTTATATACAAATGATTCCAGATTAGTCTGTTCGGACATATGTCAATATCTTAATGATTCTTATCAAACCAGGATTAACCAAGATGTAAGAAGCTTGATTTGAAACCATTAATAAGTATAGAATGACCAGGAAGTTGAATAATTCTCATAGGAGTTATGAGGAAGAAGCTATCCCACTTTCTATTCAGATAATTCCAGATTAACCTGTTCGTACATATGGCAATATCTTCATGATTCATATCAAATCAGGATGAACTTAGATGTAAGAAGCTTGATTTGAAACCATTAATCAGTATTGAATGATCAGGAAGTTGAATAAATCTCATAGGAGTTATGAGGAAGAAGCTATATAAATTTCTATTCAGATCATTCCAGATTAACATGTTCGTACATATGGTGTATCTTCATTATTCTTATCAAACCAGGATGAACCAATATGTTAGAAGCTTGATTTGAAACCATTAATCAGTATAGAATGACCAGTAAGTTGAATAAATCTCATAGGAGTTATGAGGAAGAAGCTATCTCACTTTCTATTCAGATGACTCAAGATTTGCATGTTCGGACATATGGCGATATCTTCATGATTCTTATCAAACCAGGGTGAACAAAAATGTAATAAGATTGATTTAAAACCATTAATCTGTGTAGAACGACCAGTAAGTGGAATAAATCTCATAGGAGTTATGAGGAAGAAGCTATCCCACTTTCTATTCGGATGATTCAAGATTTGTTTGTTCGGACATATGGCAATATCTTCATGATTCATATCAAACCAGGATGAACCAAGATTTAAGAAGCTTGATTTTAAACCATTAATCAATGTAGAATAACCAGGAAGTTGAATAAATCTCATAGGAGTTATGAGGAAGAAGCTATCCCAATTTCTATTCAGATAATTCCAGGTTAACATGTTCGTACATATGGCAATATCTTATGATTCATATCAAACCAGGATGAACCTAGATGTAAGAAGCTTGATTTGAAACCATTAATCAGTATATAATGACCAGGAAGTTGCATAAATCTCATAGGAGTTATGAGGAAGAAGCTATATAAATTTCTATTCAGATCATTCCAGATTAACATGCTCGTACATATGGCAATATCTTCATGATTCATATCAAACCAGGATGAACCTAGATGTAAGAAGCTTGATTTGAAACCATTAATCAGTATATAATGACCAGAAAGTTGAATGAATCTCATAGGAGTTATGAGGAAGAAGCTATCCTACTTTCAATTCAGATAATTTCTGATTAGCCTATTCAGACATATGGCAAAATCCTCATGATTCTTATCAAACAAGGAGGAACCAAAACATAAAAGGCTCGAGTTGAAACTTTTAATCAGAGTAGAATGACCAGGAAGTTGAATAAATCTCATAGGAGTTACGAGGAAGAATATATCTCACTTTCTATACAGATGATTCCGCATTAGCATGTTCGGACACATGTCAATATCTTCATGATTCTTATCAAACATGGATGAACCAAGATATAAGAAGCTTGATTTGAAACCATTAATCAGTATAGAATAACCAGGAAGTTGAATAAATCTCATAGGAGTTATGAGGAAGAAGCTATATCACTTTCTATTCAGATGATTCCAGAGTAACATGTTCGTACATATGGCAATATCTTCATTATTTTTATCAAACCAGGATGAACCAAGATGTTAGAAGCTTGATTTGAAACCATAGTATAGAATGACCAGTAAGTTGAATAAATCTCATAGAAGTTATGATGAAAAAGCTATCCCGCTTTCTACTCAGATGATTCCAGCTTTGCATGTTCGGACATATGGCAATATCTTCATGATTTTTATCAAACCAGGGTGAACAAAAATGTAATAAGATTGATTTGAAACCATTAATCAGTGTAGAACGACCAGTAAGTTGAATAAATCTCATAGGAGTTATGAGGAAGAAGCTATCCCACTTTCTATTCAGATGATTCAAGATTTGTCTGTTCGTACATATGGCAATATCTTCATGATTATTATCAAACCAAGATGTAAGAAGCTTGATTTGAAACCATTAATCAGTATAGAATGACCAGGATGCTGAATAAATATCATAGGAGTTATGTGGAAGAAGCTATCCCACTTTCTATTCATATGATTTCAGATTAGTATGTTCGTACATATGGCAATATCTTCATTATTCTTGTCAAACCAGGATGAACCAAGATGTAAGAAGCTTGATTTGAAACCATTAATCAGTGTAGAATTACCAGGAAGTTGAATAAATCTAATAGGAGTTATGAGGAAGAAGCTATCTCACTTTCTATTCAGATGATTTCAGATTAGCTTGTTCGTACATATGGCAATATATTCATGATTCTTATCAAACCAGAAGGAACCAAGATGGTAGAAGATTGATTTGAAAGCATTAATCAGTGTAGAACGACCAGAAAGTTGAATGAATCTCATAGGAGTTATGAGGAAGAAGCTATTCCACTTTCTATTCAGAAGATTCCAGATTTGCCTGTTCAGACATATGACAATATCTTCATAATTCTTATCAAACGAGGAGGAACCAAAATGTAAAAAGCTCGAGTTAAAACCATTAATCAGTGTAGAATTACCAGTAAGTTGAATAAATATCATAGGAGTTATGAGGAAGAATCTATCTCACTTTCTATACAGATGATTCTAGATTAGCATGTTCGGACATATGTCAATATCATCATGATTCTTATCAAACCAGGATGAACCAAGATGTAAGAAGCTTGATTTGAAACCATTAATCAGTATAGAATGATCAGGAAGTTGAATAAATCTCATAGGATTTATGAGGAAGAAGCTATATAAATTTCTATTCAGATCATTCCAGATTAACATGTTCGTACATATGGTGTATCTTCATTATTCTTATCAAACCAGGATGAACCAAGATGTTAGAAGCTTGATTTGAAACCATTAATCAGTATAGAATGACCAGTAAGTTGAATAAATCTCATAGGAGTTATGAGGAAGAAGCTATCTCACTTTCTATTCAGATGATTCAAGATTTGCATGTTCGGACATATGGCGATATCTTCATGATTCTTATCAAACCAGGGTGAACAAAAATGTAATAAGATTGATTTAAAACCATTAATCAGTGTAGGACGACCAGTAAGTTGAATAAATCTCATAGGAGTTATGAGGAAGAAGCTATCCAACTTTCTATTCGGATGATTCAAGATTTGTCTGTTCGGACATATGGCAATATCTTCATGATTCATATCAAACCAGGATGAACCAAGATTTAAGAAGCTTGATTTTAAACCATTAATCAATGTAGAATAACCAGGAAGTTGAATAAATCTCATAGGAGTTATGAGGAAGAAGCTATCCCATTTCTATTCAGATAATTCCAGATTAACATGTTCGTACATATGGCAATATCTTCATGATTCATATCAAACCAGGATGAACCTAGATGTAAGAAGCTTGATTTGAAACCATTAATCAGTATATAATGACCAGGAAGTTGAATAAATCTCATAGGAGTTATGAGGAAGAAGCTATATAAATTTCTATTCAGATCATTCCAGATTAACATGTTCGTACATATGGCAATATCTTCATGATTCATATCAAACCAGGATGAACCTAGATGTAAGAAGCTTGATTTGAAACCATTAATCAGTATATAATGACCAGGAAGTTGAATGAATCTCATAGGAGTTATGAGGAAGAAGCTATCCCACTTTCTATTTAGATGATTCCAGATTTGCATGTTCGGACATATGGTGATATCTTCATGATTCTTATCAAACCACGATGAACAAAAATGTAATAAGATTGATTTGAAACCATTAATCAGTGTAGAACGACCAGTAAGTTGAATAAATCTCATAGGAGTTATGAGGAAGAAGCTATCCCACTTTCTATTCAGATGATTCAAGATTTGTCTGTTCGGACATATGGCAATATCTTCATGATTCTTATCAAACTAGGAGGAACCAAGATGTAAGAAGCTTGATTTGAAACCATTAATTAGTATAGAATAACCAGGAAGTTGAATAAATCTCATAGGAGTTATGAGGAAGAAGCTATCCCACTTTCTATTCAGATGATTTCAGATTAGCCTGTTCAGACATATGGCAAAATCTTTATGATTTTTATCAAACCAGGAAGAACCAAATGTAAAAGGCTCAAGTTGAAACCATTAATCAGTGTAGAATAACCAGTAAGTTGAATAAATCTCATAGGAGTTACGAGGAAGAATCTATCTCACTTTCTCTACAGATGATTCTAGATAAGCCTGTCCGGGCATATGTCAATATCTTCATCATTCTTATTAAACCAGGATGAACCAAGATATAAGAAGCTTGATTTGAAACCATTAAACAGTATATAATGACCAGGAAGTTGAATAAATCTCATATTACTGATGAGGAAGAAGCTACCCACTTTATATTCAAATGATTCCAGATTATCCTGTACGGACATATGGCAATATCTTCATGATTCATATCAAACCAGGATGAACCAAGATTTAAGAAGCTTGATTAAAACCATTAATCAGTGTAGAATAACCAGGAATTTGAATAAATCTCATAGGAGTTATGAGGAAGAAGCTATCCCACTTTCTATGCAGATAATTCCAGATTAAGCTGTTCGTACATATGGCAATATCTTCATGATTCATATCAAACCAGGATGAACAAAGATGTAAAAAGCTTTATTTGAAACCATTAATCAGTATAGAATAACCAGGAAGTTGAATAAATCTCATAGGAGTTATGAGGAAGAAGCTATATCACTTTCTATTCAGATGATTCCAGATTAGCATGTTCGGACATATGGCAATATCTTCATGATTCATTTCAAACTAGGAGGAACCAAGATGTAAGAAGCTTGATTTGAAACCATTAACAGAATAGAATGACCAGGAAGTTGAATAAATCTCATAGGAGTTATGAGGAAGAAGCTATCCTACTTTCTATTCATATGATTTCAGATTAGTTTGTTCGTACATATTGCAATATCTTAATTATTCTTATCAAACCAGGATGAACCAAGATGTAAGAAGCTTGATTTGAAACAATCAATCAGTGTAGAATTACCAGGAAGTTGAATAAATCTCATTGGAGTAATGAGGTACAAGCTGTCCCTCTTTCTATACAGATGATTCAGATTAGCCTGTTCGGACATATGTCAATATCTTCATGATTTTTATCAAACCAGGATGACCCAAGATGTTAGAAGCTTGATTTGAAACCATTAATCAGCATAGAATGACCAGTAAGTTGAATAAATCTTATAGAAGTTATGAGGAAGAAGCTATCCCACTTTGTATTCAGATGATTCAAGATTTGTCTGTTCGGACATATGACAATATCTTTATGATTCTTATCAAACCAGGAGGAACCAAGATGTAAGAAGCTTGATTTGAAACCATTAATCAGTATAGAATAACCAGAAAGTTGAATAAATCTCATAGGAGTTATGAGGAAGAAGCTATCCTACTTCCTATTCAGATGATTTCTGATTAGCCTATTCAGACATATGGCAAAATCCTCATGATTCTTATCAAACAAGGAGGAACCAAAACGTAAAAGGCTCAAGTTGAAACATTTAATCAGAGTAGAATGACCAGGAAGTTGAATAAATCTCATAGGAGTTACGAGGAAGAATATATCTCACTTTCTATACAGATGATTCCAGATTAGCATGTTCGGACACATGTCAATATCTTCATGATTCTTATCAAACATGGATGAACCAAGATGTAAGAAGCTTGATTTGAAACCATTAATCAGTATAGAATAACCAGGAAGTTGAATAAATCTCATAGGAGTTATGAGGAATAAGCTATATCACTTTCTATTCAGATGATTCCAGAGTAACATGTTCGTACATATGGCAATATCTTCATTATTTTTATCAAACCAGGATGAACCAAGATGTTAGAAGCTTTATTTGAAACCATAGTATAGAATGACCAGTAAGTTGAATAAATCTCATAGAAGTTATGATGAAAAAGCTATCCCGCTTTCTATTCAGATGATTCCAGCTTTGCATGTTCGGACATATGGCAATATCTTCATGATTCTTATCAAACTAGGGTGAACAAAAATGTAATAAGATTGATTTGAAACCATTAATCAGTGTAGAACGACCAGTAAGTTGAATAAATCTCATAGGAGTTATGAGGAAGAAGCTATCCCACTTTCTATTCAGATGATTCAAGATTTGTCTGTTCGTACATATGGCAATATCTTCATGATTATTATCAAACCAGGAGGAACCAAGATGTAAGAAGCTTGATTTGAAACCATTAATCAGTATAGAATGACCAGGAAGCTGAATAAATATCATAGGAGTTATGTGGAAGAAGCTATCCCACTTTCTATTCATATGATTTCAGATTAGTATGTTCGTACATATGGCAATATCTTCATTATTCTTGTCAAACCAGGATGAACCAAGATGTTAGAAGCTTGATTTGAAACCATTAATCAGTGTAGAATTACCAGGAAGTTGAATAAATCTAATAGGAGTTATGAGGAAGAAGCTATCCCACTTTCTATTAGATGATTTCAGATTAGCTTGTTCGTACATATGGCAATATATTCATGATTCTTATCAAACCAGAAGGAACCAAGATGTTAGAAGATTGATTTGAAAGCATTAATCAGTGTAGAACGACCAGAAAGTTGAATGAATCTCATAGGAGTTATGAGGAAGAAGCTATTCCACTTTCTATTCAGAAGATTCCAGATTTGCCTGTTAAGACATATGACAATATCTTCATAATTCTTATCAAACGAGGAGGAACCAAAATGTAAAAAGCTCGAGTTAAAACCATTAATCAGTGTAGAATGACCAGTAAGTTGAATAAATATCATAGGAGTTATGAGGAAGAATCTATCTCACTTTCTATACAGATGATTCTAGATTAGCATGTTCGGACATATGTCAATATCATCATGATTCTTATCAAACCAGGATGAACCAAGATGTAAGAAGCTTGATTTGAAACCATTAATCAGTTTTGAATGACCAGGAAGTTGAATAAATATCATAGGAGTTATGAGGAAGAAGCTATCCCACTTTTATTCATATGATTTCAGATTAGTCTGTTCGTACATATGGCAATATCTTCATTATTCTTATCAAACCAGGATGAACCAAGATGTAAGAAGCTTGATTTGAAACCATTAATCAGTGTAGAATTACCAGGAAGTTGAATAAATCTAGTAGGAGTTATGAGGAAGAAGCTATCCCACTTTCTATTCAGATGATTTCAGATTAGCTTGTTCATACATATGGCAGTATATTCATGATTCTTATCAAACCAGAAGGAACCAAGATGTAAGAAGATTGATTTTAAAGCATTAATCAGTGTAGAACGATCAGAAAGTTGAATGAATATCATAGAAGTTATGAGGAAGAAGCTATTCACTTTCTATTCATAAGATTCCAGATTTGCCTGTTCAGACATATGACAATATCTTCATAATTCTTATCAAACCAGGAGGAACCAAAATGTAAAAAGCTAGATTTGAAACCATTAATCAGTGTAGAATGACCAGTAAGTTGAATAAATCTCATAGGAGTTATGAGGAAGAATCTATCTCACTTTCTATACAGATTGATTCCAGATTAGCCTGTTCACACATATGTCAATATCTTCATGATTCTTATCAAACCAGGATGAACCAAGATGTAAGAAGCTTGATTTGAAACCATTAATCAGTATAGAATGACCAGGAAGTTGAATAAATCTCATTGGAGTTATGAGGAAGAAGCTATCCCACTTTCTATTCAGATAATTCCAGATTAACCTGTTCGTACATATGGCAATATCTTCATGATTCATATCAAACCAGAAATGCATATCGATCAATGCAACAGAGTGCATATCGATCGATATGCTTATGCATGTATCGATCGAATTGTTGTCGCATGTATCGATCGATATGATGTCGCATGTATCAATTGTCATTTATCCCGCGTCTATCGACCGATCACTCTATAGGAGTATCGATCGATTGCGCTACTATTGATAGTGCTCAAATTACCCAGTAGAGCTTACTCTCTCAAATAAGAGGTACAGCTATAGTACTTAGGGATCGAATCACGAGGAGCTAGGGAACCAATTAAATAAAATCTACTAATCAATCCTAGGCAAAGTTGATTTTAATGATGGAAATAAAAATAGCAATTCCTAAAATGGGCAAGGTAGTTGCTCTAACTAACAATATGATGGGTTGTTTAAATGTGATAAAGAGTGCTAGACTTAGGGCTTTTATTCAGGAATGGAGATTATAATGTCTATAAATGCCTAACAAGTTGCTTGCATGATACTATAGAACTCAGTCGCTTAACTCTCAGTGATGTCTCACTAGTTAAAAATCTAGATCTCTGGCCTCAACTGTCGTATGTTGACACAGAAAAAGAGTCGATCGACGATCGAGTCACCTGTCGGGATATCGATCGACGGCTTCTAGATATGCCTAGGCGCGAGCCGATAATGAACACTAGATCTCAAGGAGGGCGGTTAGCTCTTCTCCAAGGAAATACTAGTTCAAACAGATAATTCAAGATATCAAAGATCCTAGTGATCTATATTCTAGTTAGCTACTCTAGAACAAGCTTATGGTGCAATCTATTTGATGAGTATCACAACTTAGCAATTATAGTTTGGGGCTAATCCCACAAACCTATTTAAACCCTAGATCTAACAAGTAGACTACTCAGACATAGCTAAGCAATTCATGACAATTGATAGATGAAAGAATTGCATAGATAGAATAAAGTAGAAATACAAAAGGAGATGAGAAATCTCTCCAATCTCTCAAAACAAGTAAAACTCTAGTCTCTCTCTCACACTCTCTGCTTAGCTCTTCAAAGCTTGCTTCTTTCGAAGGTTGCTGTCAAAACACTTAGCAGGAATATTTAAGCATTTCCATTAGGTTTAAAACTCGTCAGGGGCAATCTCGTAATTTGGTGAAGTCTTGGTGAAGTAGTCGGCTAAACCATTTCGTCCTCGATATCGATCGACAACACTGGATGTGTATCGATCGATTATAATCTTCTAGTACGCGGATCTTCTCAGCTACATCGATCGACAACTCTGGATGAGTATCGATCGATTCTTATCGCAATGTTGACTTCCGACTTGGTCTTGAATGGTCAACTCGGGTGTATCATCTCTTGCACTCCAAAATGCTCCAAAAACATCACTTTATCACGAAACGCTCCTGAACCTGAAAACATACCTAACAGGCTAGAAAACAGATTAAATATATAATAAAACACTAGTATACCATGGTTAAAAACGGGTAAAATCCATGGTATATCAATCCCCCAGACTTACTCCTTTGCTTGTCCTCAAGCAAAAACAGTAAGCTTTGGAAAAGGTTTGAAAACAGTAGGAACTCAAAGATTCGAAATATTGACGTCATCACTCTATGGGTTTGCAATTCATATCTAAACATCCTGATTACAGAAGTTCATTATGCCTTATCCTAGCTTAGCAACCAAACTCATCTAGTCAACAACTTAGCAAATCTCATCTGACATTCCCCTCTACTAACCTCATTTCTTAACATAAAATAAAAGTGCAGGCTTTACCTTGGGAGTATCGATCAAAGGACACATGAATTCAACTCAAACAAGTATTTGAACACACAGGTAGTCTTCTCTGATCCCTTTCTCCCCTCATCTCTCTTCTCTGAATCTCTTATTAGTTTCAATTTCAACAGGTTTCGATTCCACAAAGGTCATCTAGTCTATCTCATTGACATTTGCATTGTAACTCATACATTTTTGACAAAGTGTAGCGAATAATGGAGGTCTTTGGTAATTTACCTATCCCTCGTTTCCACAATGTGTGATCATTCTTGAGATTTAGAATACTGGGGTCGCAGGAGACACTCCTACCCCTCTGCCTCTCAAGAAATCATTTCAATCTTTTATAACATAAACTTAGATCTTTGAGATGCCGAAGAGAGAGAAGGAAGGGAACCAGAAACACACAGACTTTTTACCTTCCAGACTTCTAAGAGGATTCCGATCCAGTGATTTCCAAGCCCCAAGACAAGCAAATAAGTCAGTATTATTGTTGGAGGTCAGCTTTGGTTCCTTCAAACATCTTAGCTAGTGTATATAGATGACAGGTTGATCCACTTTAGCATCTTTAGTACTATCTGCAATCAGTAAATCTAGAATGGTGCTAAAGAGTGGTCAGACAATCAAATATAAATCTATATCAATGTTCCTATTTAATACTTATGTGAAAAATAATTTTGAAAAACATTTAAATAAAAACCAAAATAAAAACACATATTAGTAAACTCCCCCCAGACTTAAATTACATTGTCCCAGTGTAACACAGCCTGAGTGAGGTAAATAAAATAAATCATAATAAATAAATATAACAAGTTAGAATGATTAAACCTGATCGACAAGATGTCGATCGATTCGTAGGGGTGTACGTCGATCGTTAGTAATGGTCGTGTGGTGTCAAACGATATGAATGGTACGTGTCGGTCGACGGAATCATCATTCTACTCAGATCTTATAAAACTGCAAGATAAATCCGAAAAATAAAAGCAAAAATGAAAAATAACTGAAAATAAAGAAAATAAAAAAACCTAATAGTGGGTTGCCTCCCACTCAGCGCTTTGTTATAGTCATTTAGCTTGACTTTGGTAGGTGTGTGACTCAGGGGTGCAGTGGGGGTTGTTGTTTGCTGGTGGGCAAACATTTCCCTCATCTTTGGACTCAGCAGCAGTGAAGCTTCTTATGGCATCATCTGATCTTGTCCATCTAGGATATATCTTTGCTAAATCTGCTTTGATGACTTGCAACCTTCTGTCCAAATCTTCCATGTCAAACTGATGCTGATAGAAATCAAATCTTGAATGCTCAGGTAGTTCTTCATGTTGTTCTTTGTCGTGCTGGTCTTGAATCTGCTGATCTTGATCTGCCAAGGACTCTATGTCGACCGATGCTACAACTTGTGCGTCGGTCGTTACGCTGGGAGTTTTGTCGGTCGACTCAGTGTTAACTGTGTCGATCGATTCTGAATGTTGACCTTGGTACTCAAGAATTCTCTGAATACTGCGTATCTCATTCTTCAATAGACCAGTGGCTCTGCAAAGGTTGGTCACTCTTTCGTTGAGAGTGTCGTCAATGTCATCACTTCGTTCGTTGAGTCTCTCCTCCATAGCATTCATAGCTTCGTACAGCTCGTGTTTGATCTGATCAACTTCTGCTGTAGTGCATGCTCTCTTCCTGCTGGTGGTGGCTCGATGTCGATCGATATCGTTCTAGGCCTGTCGATCGATGTCGCGTTTCTGTCACGAAGACCAAGATGATCTTGAACTATGCTCATGTCTTATTGTAGCTCGTTCAGCTGCTGTGACAGTGTATCCATGTATCGCAGGATAGGTGAACTGAAATTGTCATGCTTCTCTTCGTATGCTTTCATCCTATCTTCCAGTGCTGCGAACCTTGTGTCGATCGACGGTGAAGAACTGTGTGTCGATCGATGGAAAAGTAGCATTCTGAGCCTGATCTTTCTTGCGAATTGATGCTAGCTCTTTTCTGTAGAAGATCGATCCTCTTGCTTAACCATTCGACATTGTTGTTGAGAGGGCTGTAGACGTCTCCAATCCGTGTATTGATGTAAGCAATCTCCCATTCATCTTTCTTAGGTGATGAACATTCTGGTTGGTCCTTGGATGTAGTCTTGCCGATGTCGATCGATGGTACAGGTACTGTGTCGATCGATACTGGTGGCGTAGCTTCCTTCTCAAGCATGGTTAATAAGTTTCCAAGCTCCATTCTTATCTCAGCCATATCACTCTGGAAATCCTTGTAGCTGATATCCAAAGGCTGGAAAGTGTCTTCCACCAATGTGCGCATGTTTGCCTCAAGGTGTGCCTGAGCTCTCCATACATCAGTCACCATATCATCTATCTCCTCTCTACTGTAGGGTACTGGTGGTGGTCTGTATGCATGGTAAGGGCGTATGTGTTCTGAAGGCGTAAGCAACCTTTGTGAAAAAGTGATGCTCTCTCCCAGAATTCTCCTTATTTGCTCCTTGGTAACAGTGATGATTTCACCATCAACTCCTCTAGCATGTCCAAACTCATCTCTGTAGACACCATATTCATCCTTTGCTTCCCATTTGAATCTCCTGGATCCATCAGTATGAAGGCACGTCGTCCAAACTCCAATCGTCTGTCGGGCGATCTGACTCTTGTTCTGTCGATCGATCTGGGATATCCGCCGTCGATCGATGGTGATGAAACGATGTCGATCGATGGTGAACTCTGGGTTGACCGAAACTTTGAGGAACTGTATCCTCCCTTGTGGTGACGTGGTGGTTGTCCTGGACGTGAGTTAGGATGTCTGGATGGCCACGTTGCTGTGTGAACAGGTTTTGGTCCATTAGCAACTTGGAGGATGTCTGCTATGTCTTCTCTGGTTATGTGCAGAACTCTTCCATCCATTGCTCTTGCATAGCCATCTGTGTCCCTGAAAATTCCAAATTCATCAGGTGTTAGTGAAATATTCCTGATATCATAAGGATCATGAAATCGAGATTGAGCTCTGTTGAAGGCGTCGATCGATGGTGATGGTGGTGGTGGCGATCGATGGTGATCGTCTAGCTGCATGGTTGGATCGATTGTTCATGGTGTTGCAGTCCTCCATTGTTAAGTTTCTGAATGCTGGAAGCTGCTGGGTATAAGGTGTAGAGGTTTGAATTTTCGTGGCTGGTGTTGTCAACCTTATATACCCATGTGTTGCCCTAATCGGTGAAATTCTGATTTTGTCCTTTAAGTCGTCCGGGTTAATATCGATCGATGTGATACTGGCGATGTCGATCGATGGACGATGTCGTTTTGCTGGATGAAGTAGATAATCGATCGATGGTGGGCGCTTGATGTCGATCGATTTTGGGAATCGATTTGCAAATCTATCATTCTCCAAGTAGTTTTCCCAAGCTCTCTCTTCCCAATAATCTGCATCATATTCTCACTGTGGGAAGATCTAGCTATATCTACTGCAAAACTCTCATGAAATCCGCTATCTGCCCAACTCCTTACTGAGTAATCATCTTCTTTACTGCTGGGTGTGATGGCGAAATTCGTAGCAATGATCTGGTAGATCGAGTTCATCATCTGGTGGGTCTCTGTCGATCGATAATCCATGTTTGTTGTCGATCTCCTCTGACTTGCTGGTGTCGATCGATGAAGTTAAGGTGTGGTCGATCGATCCCGAGTACTCTGTCTCGTACTCGACTTCACAATGACAAACTGCAATGATACCAGGATCATCTTCTTTTACCACGGTTTGGCTGGTGGTTTGCCAAGCTTGACAGGGTCGTAGTGGATCTCTGGATCTATCATAGTCAAGCACATCCTGTTGGTGTTCATGTCACATATAGCTCCTACTGTAGCCATAAATGCTCTTCCAAGTAAGAGGGAAGAGTTCCAATTTAGCTTGATGTCTAGGACATGAAAATCCACAGGGACATAGCATTACCAATCTGAACTTCCAGGTCTCTGATCAAGCCTCCAGAGTTTTTCTGAGTGTAATCCACAAATGTAAAGATCTCTGGTGAAGGCTCTACTTGCAGACCCAGATGGTCTGCCATGACCTTTGGTAAAATGCTGACTGATGAACCAGTGTCACATAGTGCATGAGGAAATTCAATCCCTTGTACTACACAGGGTATTGCAAACTTCCCAGGATCACTCTTCTTCTTCAAAGTAATCCTTTTCCTCATATCTTCTCTGACATTGTCAAACATTCTTCTAATGTCAATTTCAGTCTCCCTTGTTTCTCTGAAGAACATCCACAATCTACTTGTGAAGTAAACCTCCTCAAAAGGTTTCTCTGTGGGATTCTGATAACTCTCTTAGTGAAACCATCAATCTCCTTTTCATTAGCTTCCCTCTTAAGGTTCTTAGGAATCTTCTCCTTTCTACTCCTTAACCTTCTTCCTTCAGTTCCCTCTGATGTAGGTGTAGTGTCTGAAGGGTTACCAGTAGTCTCTGTAGGGTTAGCTTGTGGTTTCGGTGTGGGTCTGAGTGCATTGATTCGGTTGCTGTCTATCAATGGTAGTTGGACTCGTATGTGAGAGGTGCGTGTCAATCGATAGGTGGAGAAAAGGGTCGATCGATACGTTTCTCATCTTTGTGTCGATCGATGAGTGGCCGTCTCGTCGGTCGATATCTTCGTAGGTGTGGTGGTGGGTGGGTGGGTGAGGATGCGAAGCCGTGAATTCAGCATGTGTCAATATCCTAACCGTGTTGCAATCTGCAGTCGTTCCGGGAAATGACATCGTTGGTGTCGATCGATGTGGACTAGTTGGTGTTGATCGACACCATTGTGATCCACCGAAAC